>NC_092717.1:9593790-9848061 GCF_047496885.1 Scyliorhinus torazame
TCGGGAGGGATTTTGTTGAAATCAGCCGGCGTCCCCCCCCCCCCCTCCTCCTCTCCCGGGTAACTAACAAAGTGGAAGGTTAACACAAACACTCAGTGAGTGTGAGCAGTGAGTGTGTGTTTGTGCAAATGGGGCCGCCGACTTGTGAGCAGGAAATGCGCGGATCCGGCGGAGGGGAGAGACCGGCGCAGCTCAGCCGGAGCAGCGGCGGGATCCGGGCGATGGGTCTTTTTTTTGGGGGGCGGGGGGTGTGTAGCATTTGGCGGTAAATATTTTTTTTTTGGGGGGGGGGGGCAGATTTGGTGGTCATTTGGCGGGCTGCGCGTTTTGAGGTGAGGGAGAGGAGGGGTTGAGGTGCTGAGGTGCTGAGGGGAGGGGGTGGGGGGGGGTTGAGGTGCTGAGGGGAGGGGTGGGGGGGTTGAGGTGCTGAGGGGGAGGGGGGTGGGGGGGGGGGGTTGAGGTGCTGAGGGGGGTGGGGGGGGGGGGTTGAGGTGCTGAGGGAGGGGGGTGGTGGGGGTTGAGGTGCTGAGGGGTGGGGGGGTTGAGGTGCTGAGGGGAGGGGGGTGGGGGGGGTTGAGGTGCTGAGGGGAGGGGGGTGGGGGTTGAGGTGCTGAGGGGAGTGGGGGGGGTTGAGGTGCTGAGGGGAGGGGGTGGGGGGGTTGAGGTGCTGAGGGGAGGGGGTGGGGGGGTTGAGGTGCTGAGGGGAGGGGGTGGGGGGGGTTGAGGTGCTGAGGGGAGGGGGTGGGGGGGGTTGAGGTGCTGAGGGGAGGGGGTGGGGGTTGAGGTGCTGAGGGGGGTGGGGTGGGTGAGGTGCTGAGGGGGGTGGAGGGGTTGAGGTGCTGAGGGGGTGGGGGGTTGAGGTGCTGAGGGGGGTGGGGGGTTGAGGTGCTGAGGGGGTGGGGGGGGTTGAGGTGCTGAGGGGAGTGGGGGGAGGGGGTGGGGGGTTGAGGTGCTGAGGGGGTGGGGGGGGTTGAGGTGCTGAGGGGAGGGGGTGGGGGGGTTGAGGTGCTGAGGGGAGGGGGGTGGGGGGGGTTGAGGTGCTGAGGGGAGGGGGTGGGGGGGGTTGAGGTGCTGAGGGGGGTGGGGGTGGGTTGAGGTGCTGAGGGGAGGGGGGTGGGAGGGGTTGAGGTGCTGAGGGGGGTGGGGGGTGAGGTGCTGAGGGGGGTGGGGGGGTTGAGGTGCTGAGGGGGTGGGGGGTTGAGGTGCTGAGGGGGTGGGGGGTTGAGGTGCTGAGGGGGGTGGGGGGTTGAGGTGCTGAGGGGGGTGGGGGGTTGAGGTGCTGAGGGGGGGTGGGGGTGGGTTGAGGTGCTGAGGGAGGGGGTGGGAGGGGTTGAGGTGCTGAGGGGGGTGGGGGGTTGAGGTGCTGAGGGGGGTGGGGGGGTGAGGTGCTGAGGGTGGGGGGTTGAGGTGCTGAGGGGGTGGGGGGGGGGTTGAGGGGTGGGGGGGTTGAGGTGCTGGGGGGTGGGGGGGGGTTGAGGATGCTGAGGGGTGGGGGGGAGGTTGAGGTGCTGAGGGGGGTGGGGGGGAGGTTGAGGTGCTGAGGGGGGTGGGGGTGGCTGAGGTGCTGAGGGGGGTGGGGGTGGGTTGAGGTGCTGAGGGGGGTGGGGGTGGGTTGAGGTGCTGAGGGGGGTGGGGGTGGGGTGGGTTGAGGTGCTGAGAGGGGTGGGGGTGGGTTGAGGTGCTGAGGGGGGTAGGGGGGTTGAGGTGCTGAGGGGGGTGGGGGGGCTTGAGGTGCTGAGGGGGGTGGGGGGGTGAGGTGGTGGGGGGGGGGTGAGGTGCTGAGGGGGGGTGGGGGGGTTGAGGTGGTGGGGGGGGTGAGGTGCTGAGGGGGGTGGGGGGGGTTGAGGTCGGTGGGGGGTTGAGGTGGTGGGGGGGGGTTGAGGTGCTGAGGGGGTGGGGGGGGTTGAGGTGCTGAGGGGGGTGGGGGGGGTTGAGGTGCTGAGGGGGTGGGGGGGTTGATGTGCTGAGGGGGGTGGGGGGGTTGAGGTGCTGAGGGGGTGGGGGGGTTGAGGTGCTGAGGGGGTGGGGGGTTGAGGTGCTGTGGGGGGGTTGAGGTGCTGAGGGGGGTGGGGGGGGTTTGAGGTGCTGAGGGGGGTGGGGGGTTGAGGTGCTGAGGGGGGTGGGGGGGGTTGAGGTGCTGAGGGGGGTGGGGGGGGTTGAGGTGCTGAGGGGGTGGGGGGGGTTGAGGTGCTGAGGGGGGTGGGGGGTTGAGGTGCTGAGGGGGGTGGGGGGTTTGAGGTGCTGAGGGGGGTGGGGGGTTTGAGGTGCTGAGGGGGGTGGGGGGGGGTTGAGGTGCTGAGGGGGTGGGGGGGTTGAGGTGCTGAGGGGGTGGGGGGGTTGAGGTGCTGAGGGGGGTGGGGGGCATGAGGTGCTGAGAGGGGGGATTGAGGTGCTGAGGGGGTGGGGGGGGTTGAAGTGCTGAGGGGGTTGGGGGTGGGGGGGTTGAAGTGCTGAGGGGGTTGGGGGGTTGAGGTGCTGGGGGGTTGAGGTTGTGGGGGGGGTTGAGGTGCTGAGGGGGGTGGGGGGGTTGAGGTGCTGAGGGGGGTGGGGGAGGTTGAGGTGCTGAGGGGGGTGGGGTTGAGGTGCTGAGGGGGGTGGGGGTAGGTGCTGAGGGTGGGGTGGGGTTGAGGTGGTGGGGGGGTGTTTGAGGTGCTGAGGGAGGTGGGGGGTTTGAGGCGCTGAGGGGGGTGGGCGGGTTTGAGGCGCTGAGGGGGTGGGGGGTTTGAGGCGCTGAGGGGGGTGGGGGGGTTTGAGGGGGGTAGGGGGGGTTTGAGGGGGGTGGGGGGATTTGAGGGGGTGGGGGGGGTGAGGCGCTGAGTGGGGTGGGGGGGGATGAGGCGCTGAGGGGGGTGGGGGGGTTGAGGCGCTGAGGGAGGTGGGGGGTTGAGGGCGCTGAGGTGGGTGGGGGGGGTTGAGGCGCTGAGGAGGGTGTGGGGCGTTTGAGGCGCTGAGGGGGGTGGGGTTGAGGTGCTGAGGGGGGGGTTGAGGTGCTGAGGGTGGGTGGGGTTAGGTGCTGAGGGTGGGGTGGGGTAGGTGCTGAGGGTGGGGTGGGGTTGAGGTGCTGAGGGGGGTGGGGGGTTTGAGGTGCTGAGGGGGGTGGGGGGGTTTGAGGCGCTGTGGGGGGGTTTGAGGCGCTGAGGGGGGTGGGGGGTTTGAGGCGCTGAGGGGGGTGGGGGGGGTTTGAGGCGCTGGGGGGCGTGTGGGTTTGAGTTGCTGTGGGGGGGGTTGAGGTGCTGAGGGGGATGGGGGTGGTTGAGGTGCTGAGGGGGGGGGGTTGAGGTGCTGAGGGGGTCTGAGGTGCCAGGGGGGGGTCTGAGGGGGTGGGGGGGTCTGAGGGGGAGGGGTGGGTCTGAGGGGGTGGGGGTGGGTCGAGGGGGTGGGGGGGTGGGTCTGAGGGGGTGGGGGGTGGGTCTGAGGGGGTGGGGGGTGGGTCTGAGGGGGTGGGGGGTGGGTCTGAGGGGGTGGGGGTGGGTTGAGGTGCTGAGGGGAGTGGGTTTGAGGTGCGGTGGGGGTGGGGTTGAGGTGCGGTGGGGGTGGGGTTGAGGTGCGGTGGGGTTGAGGTGCGGTGGGGGTGGGGTTGAGGTGCGGTGGGGTGGGGTTGAGGTGCGGTGGGGTTGAGGTGCGGTGGGGGTGCGGTTGAGGTGCAGAGGGGGTGGGGTGGGGTTGAGGTGCTGAGGGGAGTGGGTTTGAGGTGCGGTGGGGGTGGGGTTGAGGTGCGGTGGGGGTGGGTTGAGGTGCGGTGGGGTTGAGGTGCGGTGGGGGTGGGGTTGAGGTGCGGTGGGGGTGGGGTTGAGGTGCGGTGGGGTTGAGGTGCGGTGGGGGTGGGGTTGAGGTGCAGAGGGGTGAGGTTGAGTGCAGAGGGGGTGAGGTTGAGGTGCAGAGGGGGTGGGGTTGAGGTGCAGAGGGGTGGGGGTTGAGGTGCAGAGGGTGTGGGGCTGAGGTGCAGAGGGGGGGGTGAGGTGCAGAGGGGGGGGTTGAGGTGCAGAGGGGGGGGTTGAGGTGCAGAGGGGGGTGGTTGAGGTGCAGAGGGGGGCGGTTGAGGTGCAGAGGGGGGGGTTGAGGTGCAGAGGGGGGGGTTGAGGTGCAGAGGGGGGGGTTGAGGTGCAGAGGGGGGGGTTGAGGTGCCGAGGGGGAGGGGGTGGTTGAGGTGCCGAGGGGGAGGGGGTGGTGAGGTGCCGAGGGGGGAGGGGGTGGTTGAGGTGCCGAGGGGGAGGGGGTGGTTGAGGTGCCGAGGGGGAGGGGGTGGTTGAGGTGCCGAGGGGGAGGGGGTGGTTGAGGTGCGAGGGGAGGGGGTGGTTGAGGTGCCGAGGGGAGGGGTGGTTGAGGTGCCGAGGGGGAGGGGGTGGTTGAGGTGCCGAGGGGAGGGGGTGGTTGAGGTGCCGAGGGGGAGGGGTGGTTGAGGTGCCGAGGGGGAGGGGTGGTGAGGTGCGAGGGGGAGGGGGTGGTTGAGGTGCCGAGGGGGAGGGGGTGGTTGAGGTGCCGAGGGGGCGGGGTGTTGAGGTGCCGAGGGGGCGGGGGTGGTTGAGGTGCCGAGGGGCGGGGGTGGTTGAGGTGCCGAGGGGGAGGGGGTGGTTGAGGTGCCGAGGGGGAGGGGTGGTTGAGGTGCGAGGGGGAGGGGGTGGTTGAGGTGCCGAGGGGGAGGGGTGGTTGAGGTGCCGAGGGGGAGGGGGTGGTTGAGGTGCCGAGGGGGAGGGGGTGGTTGAGGTGCCGAGGGGGAGGGGTGGTGAGTGCGGAGGGAGGGGTGGTTGAGGTGCCGAGGGGGAGGAGGGGTTGAGGTGCGAGGGGGGGGTTGAGGTGCAGGGGGGTTGAGGTGCCGAGGGGGGCAGGGTGGTTGAGGTGCCGACGGGAGTGAAGGGGGGTTCTGAGGTGCCGACGGGACGGAGGGGACTTGGGGCAGTGAGGGGAGGGAGGACGGGAGGGGCGCTGGGGGGAGGGAGGCACCGTTGAAGCAGGGAGTGGGGTTGGCGTGCTGAGGGGAGGAGGAGGGGGCTGAGGGTGGTGGGGTGATGGGGGGGAAGGGGGTTGGGGGTGCTGAGGGGGAGGGGTTGGGGTACTGAGGGGGAGGGGTGGGCTGCTGAGGGAAAGGTGTTGGGGTGCTGAGGGGGAGAGGGGTTGGGATGCTGAGGGGGGGGGAGCGGTTGGGGTGATGAGGCGGGAGGGGTTGGGGTGCTGAGGGGGGGGGAGGAGGGTGGCGAGGGGGTGGCGGGGAGGGGCGGAGGGAGGGGTTGGGGGTGCTGAGGGGGGGGAGGAGGGGTTGGGTGCTGAGGGGGGGAGGGGTTGGGGTGCTGAGGGGGGGAGGGTTGGTGCTGGGGGGTGGGCTGAGGGGGGAGGGGTTGGGTGCTGAGGGGGGAGGGTGGGTGTGGGGGGTCTGGGGTCCTGGGGGGAGGGGTTTGGGGTGCCGAGGGGGGGGGAGAAGGTTTGGGGTGCCGAGGGGGGGGGGGGAAGGGTTGGGGTGCCGAGGGGGGGGAAGGGTTGGGGTGCTTCGGGGGGGGTGGCGAGGGGAGGGAGGGGGGCTGCTGAGGGGAGGGAGGGGGGGTTGAGGGGGTGGTGGGGTGAGGGATGGGGGAGGTGGGATGTTGAGGGGAGTGAGGGGGCGAGGGGAAGGATTGCTGCTGCTGGCTGTTGTGGCGATGGACGCAGCTTACCCAGACCTCTTGTTCCTGTTTTTTTGTGTGTGGGGCATTTTCTAATTAAAGAATTACTCCTGATCCTGCCCTGGAATCACAGGGCTTGATCTCCAGAGGTAGTGAGTGGTCTGTCATTTTCTTTCTGCACCAAGTGCCACCATGGGTTTGACACTTGGAAAGCCGTGTTTGGGGAATCTGGCTTTTGTTAGATTGTGATTTAAATTCCCAAACTTCTGCTTAAAGAGACAGCACCTCCTCCCCCTCCTAACTGTACTGGGAGGCAGCTAAACAACTCTCTTTCTCTCTCTCTATCTCTCTCGCTCTCTCTCTCTCTCTTTTCCCCCCCCCCCCCCCCCCCCCATAATCTCTTCCTTCACCCCCATGATAAATCAAAGCCTGTGCTTCAGAATTGACTTATTTATTTCAGTATTGCCAGAATCATCAAACCCAGTTGCTTTTGGTGAAGGAGGGTAAATTCCATACTTTAATGGTCTGATTTTAGCCGCTCTTATCTTTCTGGCTCATAATTATTCTCAATAGGCGAGTCACTTTTGTGTGCTTTCTGAAATGGTTCTGCCATTGTATCCGTATAATGTGCACGTATGTATGGGTTACATAACATGAGAGTCTTAAAATCTTGTTATGGCCCTTTGGCAACCTTGTGTGTAGAGAAATGTGCTGTGTTCGTAAGCTAATGTCGGTGTTTTGCAAGGCTGGCTTTGGAGAACACTGAAATAGGGAGAGGGCTCTCTTTTTGTTGCCAAGAGTGGACGGAGTTTTGCCATTACTGAGTCCTTTGTGAAAACGATGAATCTTAATGGAAACGGGGGGGGTGGGGGGGGGGGGGGGACGACCCTGGTCAGTCTGGTAATGTGCAGACTGTTTTTAAATATAATTTAAAAAAAAGACAATTTCAAATTATATGAACCCTGTGGCAATTTAGCACCATTGGTTTTTTTTATCTCGCTTGCTTAGTCGCAAATTTTAGCAGCCCAAAATTATGTTGTACAACAAAAATTACACAAAACATAAACTAATGAGCAGTCAACCAGAACAAAACTATTGTGAAGTCATGAATGTGCAGAACAAAAAACTTGTACCAGATCGCTGCCCCCATCTGCAGAGCAGCTTTTTGTGCAGCTTCCCTTCTACCCTGTGTTTTGGCAGTGCATACTAACTCCCCCAAGTGCAGGGTGCATCGAGTGTAAACATTAATGTTGAATTTACAGCATCTTCTTGGCCATTTTTAAGGTGCAGTTCTGCCAAAATTAAATTCTGTTTTTAAGAAAAGCACACTGCATGTTTTTAACAAAAATTAATTCAAAAATATGTTGTGATCCTTGGTTTGCGTCTGTAAAGGACCTTGGAGTTGAACCAGCCTGAGCATTGCACACTTCCCTGGCCTGGTTAACCCTGTTGTTTCACAGGGGCTGGATTACATTTAATTGACAACCCACACTGAGTACAAAGGTTGGCGGGATAACTGTGTTAAATTGAGTTTTTAGATTTAACTAGTATAATCTATTTATTAATTATTGGGATGTGGGCGCTGCTGGCGAGGCCAATCTTTGCTCATCCCTAATTTGCCTTTATAGTGGGTGGCTTGCTTGGCCTTTTCAGAAGGGCAGTGAAGAGCACGTAGGCCAGACCAGGTTACGATGGCAGATTTCCTTTGCCAAAGGGGGTGGAATGGTAGCACAGTGGTTAGCACTGTTGCTTCACAGCGCCAGGGTCCCAGGTTCGATTCCCGGCTTGGGTCACTGCATGTGCGGAGTCTGCACGTTCTCCCCGTGTCTGCGTGGGTTTCCTCCGAGCGCTCCGGGTTTCTCCCGCAAGTCTCGAAAGACATGCTTGTTAAGTGAATTGGACATTCTGAATTCTCCCTCGGTGTGCCCGAACAGGCGCCAGAATGTGGTGACTAGGGGATTTTCACAGTAACTTCATTGGAGAGTTAATGTAAGCCTACTTGTGGCAATAATAAAGATTATTATTACTACATTAGTGAAGGTTTTTCAAACAATCAATGATGGTTTCACGGTCGCCATTACGGCGACTAACTTTCAATTCCGGATTTATTAATAGAATTCCAATTCCACCAGCTGCCTTGGTGGGTTTTGAACCTGTGTCCATAGAGCATTAGCCCAGGCCTCTGGGTTACTGTCAGTGACATTAAAGAATGTTGATTGAAATTTTAAAAGTTTTTAAATAAAAGGTAAATGCAGGCCGATGTAACATTGGGATCCACACCAAGAACTGGGACACGTTGCTTTGTTTTTCCAAGTTACTTGGGTTTTGTTTTGCTTTTAAAGGAAGAAAGATGAGCAAACCAATGGGTGATGAGGCAATCAAAGGGAGTTGCAACTTGGGGGCAGGGTCTTGGAATTTGAAGGTTCCTTAAATCTGTTGCAAGTTTAATTAACATTTTCTCTTTCTAATCTTTTTAGTGGTGAACAACAGGAAAATCTGGTGTTTAGAAGCAAAATTAAATTTTGCTGTTGCCAATTAGTGAAATGGCATGCTTAAAATATGCGTTTCTCGTACCTGAACAAAATGCACGGTTTGTGATGCAGAGAATTGCAATATTCTAAATGCTCAATGGCCAGGCGACAATGTATTGGATTTTACAGCTTTTGCTAATATATCACTTTTACTGCTCAAATGACTAGTTGTGAGCAAATGTAAGTGAAGATTGTCATTTTATGTATTCCTGGCGCTGCATGTAACAATTTGAATCTTAACTACCAGGCATTCGTGTCTGATTAGGGGCAATCTGCACTTAATGCACCCATCTCGTGTTTGCACTGTTAGTAGTCCCTGGTCAATTTGTGTGCCAGGTAGCATTAGATTACCAATTAAACTTGTGTAGTGCTTTCCTTAATTTTTTTCTTTGAAACTGGATTAGATTCATGTGTATTATTTATTGCTTTTATAGGCATTGAGAACATAGGCATTATGTTCTTGTGTGAGTTTAAAAAAAATCACATTCAATTTTGAATTTTATTACAAATTGGCTGTGCGTTCGCAGGATGAATGCGTCGCTGTGTAATGTGATTTGGAGTTTGGTTCAAGTCCTGACTGAAATAAGTTTGTAGCTTTCTGAACAACAACTGCAAGACGTCTTGTAATTTACATGTGGCACGTTATGACTTTGTGTTTATTGTTGTTGTTTGGCTATCTTTAAAGTAGCAGATTTTGTAGTGACAAAAATTGTGACCTGGTTACTGTGTGAATTGAGGTTTTATTTGAGGGTTGGCAAATAGATTGAAACCAAGGCAACATACAGGGTTGTGAGATGAACCTTTGTTTCTTTTCCTCACCTGCAATGTAAATTTTTTTTTGGGGTGGGGGGAGAAATGAATGTTGTTTCATAATGAATGTGGCAACTTACAACTTGCGAAACGTTGCCCTGTCTTCTGAAGAAAACTGTTTCTTCATCTCCGTGATGTTCAGTGACTAACACTTCCTGCCGAAATGGAATGATTTGTGTGAATTCAATGGAGCTCCGAAATTGTTAGGGTTAATGCGTGCTGATGTCAACTTTTGCAAAAGCTGGAAATCCAAAGTTCTGAGCAACAAACTTCTTTTTAAAATAATTTTTTAAAAAAATATAAATTTAGAGTACCCAATTCTTTTTTTTTTCAATTAAGGCGCAATTTAGCGTGGCCAATTCATCTACCCTGCACATCTTTTTGGGTTGTGGGGGTGAGACCCACGCAGACACGGGGAGAATGTGCAAACTCCACACGGTCAGTGACCCGGGGCCTGGTTCGAACCCGGGTCCTCGGCGCCATGAGACAGCAGTGCTAACCGCTGCGTGCCACCGTGCTGCCCCATTTTAAAATAAACTTTTGAAGTCATTCCGCACAACACTTTAAACACCTCCTCGGCCGTTTATCTTGGGTAAAAGATTGTTTGGAGTCATAATTTCCACTGCCTTTTTAAAAAAAAAGATGGATGTGTCCTTCTCTCTGTAACGTGCATAATGTGAATCTTGATTTGCAGATTTGCTGCGCATTGAGGGGGGGTCTGCAATGGCATTCCCCCTATCCCCACTTTTAAAAATGCTTGCTGCCCTGTGGTCATCTCAGTACTTAATCTCTAAGCAGTATTTGCCTGTGATCTTTTTATTATTTAATACTCCAATATGGCAATCATGAATAACTGTGAGAATGACTGACTAGCCATGGCACGTCATGAACTTGCCTTGCTCTTGTTGAAAGCAAGACAAAGAAGTTTCATTTAACAACAGACATTGCATTTGAATTAATTTTAATTTTGTTTTCTCAGGATGTGAAATAATTTTGGTGCCTTTCTTTCTTTAAATGATGAAAGCTAATAGAAACATTCAGCAAGACTTTCTGCAGAGGTGTGTGTGTGTGATCGAGAAGCTTGTGGTTTTAGTATAAAAGCGGAAAAGATTATCTGGCTTTCAAGTGGTTGAAAAAAATGTTTACACGGGTTCTCTGTCTTTCCTGCCCACCCATTTATTTCACTGCACTCGCTGTACCTCGGCTGATTCTTTTCGGCTCCTGGGGCTAACAACTAACCAAATCCATCATGGCCGCACTGGGCCAGGTGTCAAGTTTTAAGTGGATCAGAAGCTGCCACACAAAGATTGGACAGCCAAGCTGGGAAGCCTTCCGTTGACATTCAAGGACATTAACGTGGTCGAATTCCCCACCATCAATATCCTGGGGTCATCATTGGCCAGAAATTTAACTGAACTAGATGCATAAATACTGTGGCTACAAAGAGCAGGTCAGAAGCTGGGAATTCTAAATGCCCAAATTACCTAAATAGTAATTCACCCTCTAACTCCCCAAAGCTGGTCCGCCATCTACCTGGCACCAGTCAGGAGCGTGCTGAAATGCTCTTCACCTGTCTGGGTGAGTGCGTCACCAGCAACACTCAAAAGAAGCTTGACACCACCCGGGACAAAGCAAGCCATTTGATTGGCATGGCATCCGGCGATTTCAACATTCGCTCCTTCCACCACCAATGCACCAAGTGACTGCTGTGTGTGCCACCTGCAAGATGCACTGCAGCTGCTCACCAAGGTTCCTTTGACAGCATCTTTCAAACCTGTGACCTCTGCCACCTAGAAGGGCAAGGGCAGCAGATGCATGGGAACACCGCCACCTGGAAGCTCCCCCTCCAAGCCACACGCCACCCTGTCTTGGAAATATATCGCCGTGCCTGCACAGTCGCTGGATCAAAATCCTGGAAATCCCTGCCTAACAGCACTGCAGGTGTACCTACACCTTGGGGACTGCAGCAATTCAAGAAAGCAGCTCACCACCACAGCAATAAATGCTGACCTAGACGGTCATGCCCACATCCTGGGAATGGCGATATTTTTTTTAAAATTCACCACTTTCCTGCTTCCGTTTCAACCAATCCGCTCATCGGCCTCACAACTTTAGATCTACATAGACTTCAAAAAATATTCTGAGCTGCTATAAGAGTTTCCCTCCAATCACCTGCCTGCATCTAGGAAATGGCGCGTTTACGTACAACTCTTTCACATCCTCATTTGTACCAGTAAAAACTGTCAACTTCCATTAATTTGCAAAGATGCACGCATGGTGTGGAAACATTTAATGTACCATTTCTATAAATGTTGTAGATTTGACAGAAGCCAGAGCCACCCAAAATCATTTGATCGATATCTTTGTCGACTATTCGCAGGCAGCACGGAGGCACAGTGGTTAGTATTACTGCCTCACGGTGCCGAGGTCCCAGGCTCGATCCCGGCTCTGGGTCACTGTCCGTGTGGAGTTTGCACATTCTCCCCGTGTTTGCGTGGATTTCACCCCCAAAACCCAAAGATGTGCAGGGTAGGTGGATTGGCCGCGCTAAATTGCCCCTTCATTGGGGGAAAAAAATGAATTGGGTACTCCAAATTTAAAAAAAAATTAAAAACAAAAATCTTTGTCACCTATTTAAAATAAGTTCAAAAGTTTTCACGATTTGGTGGGGGAGTAAATACAAATGAACATTCAGGTTTGCTGTTGTTCGCCTGGAGTTCTAAGGAGGCCAGTGAAAGAAAAGGGTTAGGGATAGGTTCTAAGCTCTGTGCTCAGTTCTGAGAGTTTTGGATAGTTTCACATTACAATACATGTACTGTTGCCTTGGAAACAGTCGCATTAAAACTTCACTGCTTGTGTTCATAACAAAACATTGCTCAGGTTGATGCTCTCACAATGCTACTTTTTTTTGACAATTTGCAGAGTGTTACTCTACCCCCGTGTTCGGTGTTTACAATAACAGGCGAGCATGGCCCGAGTTGAACTCTTCTTTCACATTCCAAGCTCCGTAATTTGCGCTGTAAAGGGTTATTATAAGTTGATTCTTGAAAGATAGCATTGCGTTTGTGAGTTTATCCCATGGCTTGCCCTTTTATCTCATCGCAAATTTATTTTTGCGGCCTCCTGATGGTGTTTCGCCTTTTTATCCATAGGGTTTGCCCGGAACCTCTAAATGAAATCCAAGGTCGAATTGAAATGAAAATCGCTTATTGTCACAAGTAGGCTTCAAATGAATTGCTTTGTGCTTGGGGCAGAGTCAGACGTTGAATAGAGCGGCTTTTTTTCCCCCTACAGAAACGATGTGCGCACCAGTCCGTCAAGTCAGTTAAACAACTGCTCAACAAAAAATCCTTATCGAGGCATTTAGAAACCAATTTAATTCCAATAGGTCCTCATCTTTAATGAGGCTCGTTCAGGACGTGATGGAATGTTCAGGGCAAGGGGTTCAGGACGTGATGATGGAATGTTCAGGCCAAGGGTTATCTGTGAATGATGGCTTGAATATGTCACACACAATACTGAATTTATTTAGGAAGTGGATCTCCTTCATGGCCAGTCTAAGGATTTGACCGTTTCAAAAAATAATGCTTTTCTATTTTGTTCCTGCTAAGAACTTAGTCTTATCCATTTAAAAAATTTCTTTCATGGGTTGTGCGTGTCATTGGCGCGGCCAGCAAATTTTTGCCCATCCATAATACCCTTGAGGTGTTGGTGAACCACCACCTTGAATCCCTGCAGTCTGTATGGCGTAGGTACACCTACGCTGTGATGCTGTTAGGCAGTGAGTCATAGGATTTTGATCCTGTGACCGTGACGGAACGGTGATATATTTGCAAGTGTGTTGCTGGTCGGCGAACTTGTAGGCAGTGGTGTTCCCAGGTGCCTGATGTCCTTGTCCTTCTCAGTGATGGAGGTTGTGGGTTCGGAAGGTGCTGCTTAAGGAGCCTTGATGAGTCACTACAGCACATCTTGTTTATGGTACACACGGCTGCTACTGTGCACCGGCGGTGGAGGGAGTGAATGTTTGTGGAAGGGGTGCCAATCGAGCGGGGCTGCTTTGTCCTGGATGGTGTGGAGTTTCTCGAGTGTTGTTGGAGCTGCACTCGCCCAAGCGAGTGGAGGGTGTTCCATCACACTCCTGACTTGTGCCTTGTAGATGGTGGACAAGCTTTGGGGAGTCAGGAGGTGAGTTACTCACCACAGAATTCCCAACCTCTGACCTCTGCTTGGCGCCATAGTATTTATACGGTTGGTCCAGTTCAGCTCCTGGTCAATGATAAGTATCACGGTGATGATAGTGAGGGATTCTATAAGCATAGCAACTGCTTGTAAATCTCCATCTCTCTCCCCAAGGTCAGAAAAATAGCAGGAAGCAACCAGTTTTCTCAACAACTTTGTTGCAGATGTAAAGCAAGGTGTACCAGGCACATGGCTTAATAAGTAGATTTTAAAAATAATAGTTTTTGGGATTTTAAGTATTACTGGCGAAGCCAACTTTTATTCCCCTTGAAAATGTGGTGAGCCACTTCCTTGAACCACTGCAATCCACCTGATATAGGTACACCCACAGCGTTCTTGGTGAGGGAGTTCCAGGATTTAACCCCACAACAGTGAAGGAACAACGATATAGATCCACATCAGGATGGGGTGTGGCTTGGTGGATAGCTGGCTGGTGGTGCTGTTCCAATGTAATCATAGAATCCATACAGTTCAGAAGGAGGACATTTGGCCCATCGAGTCTGCACCGACCAATGGGAGGAGGAGTTGGGGGAGGAGATCGAGGAAGGTTTGTGGGCTGATGCCCTGGGTAGGGTTAATTCCTCCTCCTCATGTGCCAGGCTCAGCCTGATACACTTTAAGGTGGTTCACAGAGCGCACTTGACGGGGGCGAGGTTGAGTAGGTTCTTTGGGGTGGAGGACAGATGTGAAAGGTGCTCAGGAAGTCCGGCGGACCATGTCCACATGTTTTGGTCATGCCCGGCACTGGAGGGGTTCTGGAGAGGAGTGGCGGGAGCAATATCTCAGGTGGTGAAAGTCCGGGTCAAGCCAAGCTGGGGGCTAGCAATATTCGGAGTAGTGGATAAGCCGGGAGTGCAGGAGGCGAAAGAGGCCGGCATTCTGGCCTTTGCATCCCTAGTAGCCCGGCGAAGGATCTTGCTAATGTGGAAGGAGGCGAAGCCCCCCAGCGTGGAGGCCTGGATAAACGACATGGCTGGGTTCATCAAGCTGGAGAGGATTAAGTTTGCCTTGAGAGGGTCTGCGCAGGGCTTCTACAGGCGGTGGCAACCGTTCCTAGACTACCTCGCGGAGCGTTAGAGGAAGGTCGGTCAGCAGCAGCAGCAACCCTGGGGGGGGAACGAGAGATTGTTTGAGGGGATGGATGAGCGTGAGATAACATGGAGGGTGGGGGAAACTGGCACGTGCGGGTGAGAGCCAGTGTATAAAGCTATGTAAAAATACCATTTTGCCATGTATATATCTTGCTCAGTGCGATTTTGTGTTATTTTGTTACTGGGGGGGTAAGGGGAAAAAATTGTGTTAAAAAACTTTAATAAATATATATATTTTTTTAAAAGCGTCTGCACCGACCCTCTGAAAGAGCACCCTACCTCGACCTACCCCCGCCCTATCCACTTAACCCCAGAACTCCACCTAACTTCCACATCTGTGGAAACTAAGGGGCAATTTAGCATGTCCAGTCCACCCAACCTTTGATTGTGGGAGGAAACCGGAGCACCCAGAGAATGTGTAAAGTCCACACAGTCGCCCAAGGTGGGAATTTAACCCGAATCTCTGGCGCTGTGAGGCAGCGGTGGTAGCCACCGTGCCGCCCATGTCTGTTGCCCTTGTCCTTCTGGGCAGCAGTGGTAGTAGGTTTAGACCGTGCTCTCATCGGAGCCTTGGTGAATGGCTGCAATGCATCCTGTCGATGGTACACGTAGTTGCCTCTGTGCATGGGTGGTGGGTGGAATGCTGATCTGGCGGGCTGCTTTGTCCTGGATGGTGTTGAGCTTGAGCTTGGACAGGCAAGTGGTGAGTGTTCCATCACACCCCTGACTTGTGCCTTGTATTACGATCCCAGACCACAGCCCAACAATCCCAATATTTTAGTTTATTTTGTAAGACTGTGCGGAAAGAGTGATTCGCTCCAAGAGTAATTGCATGAAAAAATAGAACTTTGCTATTTTAAAACAAAACTGTATTATGAATATAATAGTACACTCTTTAACTTCACACCCAAAGGAACAGCTTACAATTGCCCCTTAACACTACACAATTTCCCATTTTAAAAAAAAAAAAAAAAAGAAAATAATCCTAAAGCTCTCAATCCAGTTTAAAACCAGCATGGCATAAAATAATACTTTGCAGAACAAATTCTGGCTCTTGTTAGAACCCTTTCAGACTCTGGCTGAATATCTTCAAAATTGCTGCTTCATCTGGGTTGTTCCAGCCTCTTCCTTTGCTCTGCTTAAAAATATTATTACTCTCTTTTGTTTAATCTATCCTACTGGGAAAGAAAGCTGCCCTTTACCTGTGGTCTAAAACAAAACCAGGGTTGCCAGGTCAGACTTCCAACTCGTCCCTCCAAAAACCTTTTAAAATATGTCCCTCTCTCTCTTAGCTCCACTGAGAAATGACACAATCTCTCCAAGCTGAAAAACAAATTAACTTTCCAAGGTCTGAAAGTGCATTAACTCCCCAGGGACTATCCCCAGTCAAACCGCAGTGCATTAGCCCAGACTGAAAAACACATTCTTGGTCAATTTCACCTTCTGGCTCCTAAAAAATCCTAAGCCCTGCAAAACAGAATTTGATTTTTTTTTTTTTAAATGACCGCAGCAGTCAAACACACCAAGCTTGTAACCCTTAAATTGTTCACTACTTAGAATCCAATATTCCTAAAATCTTCTGCAATCACATTTGTAGATGGTGGATAGGCTTTGGGGAGTCGGGAGGTGAGTTACTCACCGTAGAATTCCCAGCCTCCTGAATTTGATCATTGAGGCACAGTATTCGTGTGGCAGCTCTGACCCAGGATGTTGACGGCGGGGAATTCAGAATGTCAAGATGGGACGGTTAGATTCTCTCTTGTGCCAAGGAATGTCCCAGTCCCAAGCCGGAACGTTGTCCAGGCCTTTCTACACGTCGACCTGGACAGCTTCGGTATCTGTGGGGTTGATGGTGGTGTTGAACATTGTGCAATCCCCACTTCTGACCTTATGTTGGAGGGAAGGTGCCCTGATGGCTTTGGATTAATTTGAGAAGTGTCCTTTGGCATGAGCATCTTCACCAAAAGTGAAATTCTTCACTGACAATATGAGCGTTCAGATCCATGAATAGTTCGGCTGATAAATAAGACAGTCTCTTGACGGCTTCTAACAGAACCTGGATAGAAGCCCAGATGGGGCTGAGTAGTTGCCACGTAATGTTTATGCCAACAAAGTGCCATCTTCAACAGGAAAAAAAAAACAACCGCCGCCTCCCCCAATCTTCAATAGTACAGCTAGCACGAACATTCAACTCCTTGGGGGCCACCACTAATCAAAAACCTAATTGGACCAAGTCAAATCAGCGCCATGGCTATGTTTAGGGAGAGTCTACATACATAGAAACTAGGATTAGGAGGAGGTCATTCGATCCTTCGAGCCTGCCCCACCATTCGATTCAATCATGACTGATCCTTGATGCCGCTAAAATCTAAAACATTATCTCTTTCTTGAATACATTCAGCGAGTTGGCCCCCACAGCTGGGATAGAGAATTCCACAGTTTCACCACCCTCTGGGTGAAGAAATGTTTCTGCACCTCAGTCCTAAGTGGTCTACCTCGTATCCCGAGACTGTGTCCCCGGTTCTCGATTCCCCATCCAGGGAAAACATCCTCCCTGCATCCAGTCTGTCCAGCCCTGTTAGAAATTTATACGTTTCAATCAGATCTCCTCTCATCCTTCTAAACTCCACTGAATACAGGCCCAGTCTAACCAATCTCGCCTCATTGGACAGTCCCGCCAACCCCGGTATGAGCCCAGTAAACATCCGCTGCGCTCCCTCTATGGCAGGTATATCCTTTCTTGGGTAGTGAGACCAAAACTGCACACACTACTTCAGCTGTGGTCTCACCAAGGCCCTGTATAACTGCAAGAAGACATCCCTACTTCTGAACATAGATCCTCTTGCAAAAGGCCAACATACCATTTGCCTTCCTAATTGCTTGCTATACCTGCCTCCCCACTTTAATGACTGATGTACAAGGACACCCAGATCCCTTTGTATATCCACACGTCCCAAAATACCACCATTTATAGAATGCTCTCCTTTCTGTTTTTCACACCAAAGTGTGTAACTTCACACCCCGAGTAGCTCACCTCATTTCCCCCATCTACCATCTATAAGGCTTGTCTGGACTGCGTTGAAATTATCGCTAGATGGCTGGATGGGAACTACAACAACGCAAGTTAATCACCATCCAGGACAGAGCAGTTCTCACGATTTGGCCCCAGTGCCTCTGGACTGCATAACAATCCTTTGACCCCTAGCCTGCGGAAGATTTTGCATAGCTAACTTTTGGTTGGCTCTTAATTTGGCTCTGTTTAATCACGTTTGCTCAGGAGTCGCCAGGTATCGTTCGACACCGCCACAAGGTTCAGAACCGAATACTGATCAATGACTCGATACACCAGTTAGTAAGTTCAAAAGCAATGCTCATTTATTTACACACAGTCAAATTTACTCATGCATAAACTCTACAAACTAAACTACCACTATTACTAAAGCCTATACTTAGCTTTGGGCGCCCACTCAGTCAGAGGAACAATGACCGTTGCTCAGTTCTGAGGCTGCTGGGTTGAGCTGTTTACAGGGTAGCAACTAGGAGCGTCTATCTCGTTGACTTGGGACTTACTTGGTCTGGTGCAGCTGCTAGGGAGGTCTCTCTCTTCGGTGAGAGCCAAAGCCAAAGGAGGGCAATTCTCCCTTGGGGGAAACCTTTTATACTAAAAAGGGCTTTGCACGCTTTTGGGTGGGCCTTGAATTTGGCCTCATCTAATTGGGTCTTTCCCAATCATCTGTATCGATTTTCCTCCAATAGAGGGGTGGTTCCTTGATCGCTTGGCACGTCCTGGTGACTTGTCAGTCTGCTTTGTCTTAGCCTCTTCTGGTGCCGGCTCCTTTTGTCCCCGGAGATGGCTCATTAATATGTAGATTGTTTGGTAGTTTCTGTCCTGTCTGAGAGTTTAAGGTTCTAATCAACAGACAGAGCTTGCACCTGCTTGTTTCTTAGCATTGTCCAATTTTCCCTGCATTCTTTGCGGGTGTCCATTTTGTAATCGGGACGTGGCCATCCCAGATGGCTACAATATTAAGTGGGGGGACAGATGCACCAAGATCAGTGCCCTCTCACCAGCCGGCACCACACACATTGCGGCTATGATCATCCGCCTTCACTTTCGTTGGGCAGGTCACACAGTTCGAATGTGAGGTACCAGGCTCCCAAAGCAGTTGGTCTTATCCTAGCTCAGTCAGGACAGGCACCGGAGGAGAACCGAAGAAGCGCGTCAAGGATGTGTCGAAAACCAACTGAAGAAAACGAAATGAAGAGAAGAAACAAAAGCAGCGAAAAGAACATTCCGCCACCCAAACTGACCATGTACAACCAGACATCCAACATGACGACAAGTGACAGAAAACCTGCAGATCCGGAATTGGGCTCATCAGCCATCTTCTGAATCGTGAAAGACGATCATTCTCACTGGTGAGGGATAGCCAATAATCATACGATCTATCACGTGCACTGCAACAAAGTACCAAGGTTATATCCACAGAATCCTCCTCTCCTGTGAACCCTTCCACCAAGAAAGACAAGAGCAGCAATGCTCTGAGGAAAACCATCGCCTCCAGATTCCCCCCTCAAGTCTCTGACTTGGACACATATCACTGCCATCCCGTCAGTGAATAAATGCACTTGTACTTCCTTCCTTATAGCACCGTGAGTGGACCGCCATTGAAGGGGCCTGCAGTAGTTCGAAGAGAAAGCTCGTCTTCTCGGGGCAAGTAGGGATGGGTAATAAAATGCACCATCGCCAGCACTACCCATGGCCTAAAAATTAATGATAAACGGCAACATTCTACTGAGCCGACTGATTTTAGAAGTCAAGATGAACCTGTTCTCATTGTGTTGTGCCAGCATCACCCCACATCGTTTGAGCATCAGGCAAGAATAATTCATGTCGAGCTCCGTGACACAGATCTTTGAGATTGTACACTTGGCTTCATTAAGATGTGGTACAAGTTGTCAGATGTTTATAACTGCATGATTGTGGAAATATATTTTTTCACTACCCATGCATTAGGGAGAAAATTGGCGTAACAATTCAGAGGAACAACAGAATAGATGTATTTATGTAATATGCTGTAAAACGTGCTATTAAGAAGACAGTGCTCCTTCTGTTTGCTTACCTCGCATCTTAAATAATCCAACAGTATCTTTTTGTTTTTTTAAAGTTGTCGTATTTTATAGGTCATTAAATAGTAGTGTCTTCTGTTTCATGTTGATTTATTAGTCACTTTAAAAAAAGTGACACTTGCAGCCAAGTCACAATTAGTCAAAGTGTACAGCGACTGTTAGTTAGATCTTTTAATGTGTTCCATTGAAGTTGATTTAAGAGAGAGAAACTCAGAACTTCAACAAGCTACTCCAGCCTTTTAACTTTGTGAGAGAAATGTCCAACTGTCTTTATTCCAATGCTACCAGGCAAGAGGCCATGCGGTCTGCCAATCTTCTCCACTTCATTTTTTTTTTTTTTTGGTGTGAAGGTTTTATTTCTCTGCCCTGTACTCACCCCCCCCCCCCCCCCCCCCCCCCAAGTGATTTGGGTCGCATTCCTTCACCAACTATTTTAAAATATATATATACGAAATTGTCATGATGGGAAAAATATGATTGTCCTGGTTTGGTTGGAACACTAGATGTTAAGAAAATCGCAGCAGGTGTGTTAGATCTGTGATTTTTTTTTTTTACAAAATCAGTTTTTTGTATTTACTCTACTGACTTTCAGCTGTCAGAGGAAATAAATTATCAATGGGCAAGAAAGACAAGTGACAGGGAGGCACATTTGGATTTTGTAGTTTAGATTGGAGAGTCTTACCACTTGACTGGGAACAGTAATGGAGGGTTTAAGGTACAAAGCATTTTTTTTTTAACTTGGGTAGCGTGATTACTGAGACAGCTCTAGTGTTGACAGAGACCCAATTCTGAGTTGCACTTGCAGGTGACATGCACGCACAGGCTTTCACAGTGCTGCACAGAGATGAAAGGAGAGAGTTTGTCTTCCTTGGTTACGGAGCTCGGAGATGGAGGAGGGGAGGTGCTTTGCCCCATCATGTGTCATTCCAGTTTATAATGACGACAGCCACTCCTTTAAATTAATAAAATGTCCCAAGACACTTTGCAGCAGCATTGTAAGACAGAGTTTTACACCTAGCCACATAAGATATTAGGACGGGTGACAAAAACCTTGCTCAAAGAATAACATTTTTTGTTTATAAATTTTAAGTACCCAATTCATTTTTCCAAATAAGGGGCAACTTAGCATGGCCAATCCACCTAACCTGCACATCTTTTGGGTTGTGGGTGTGAGACCCACTCTGACATTGGGAAGAATGTGCAAACTCCACACGACAGGCCGGGATCGAACCCGGGTCCTCGGCGGCGTGAGGCAGCAGTGCTAACCACTGCACCACCGTGCTGCCCAAAGAGTCAAAATTTAAGGAGTGTATTCAAGGAGGAAAGTGGTAGAGTGGTTTGGGAGCCAGAGATTTTTTTGGGGGGGAGTGGAGTGGAGTGGAGTGATTTAAAATCGTGGATGCTCGTAAGTTAGTATGAGGTGAACGCTGAGGAAATTGCAGAAGGGAACAGGTACGGCCATGGAGGGATATGAAAACAAGATTGAGAATTTTTAAATTTGAATTGTTGCTTAAACGGGTGCCAGTATAGCTCCGTTAGCATGAGGAGTGATGGTTGAATAAGAGTTTGTGCGAGTTGGCATTGGAGTCGTTAAGTCTAGAACTAACAAAAGCATGTATGAGTGTTTCAGTGATAGATGAGTTGATGAAGGGGCAGTGTCTGGCAACATTAGACATGGAAACTGGTGGTTAGCTTAAGAAAAGTACAGCACAGGGCGGCACAGTGGTTAGCACTGCTGCCTCACCGCACCGAGGACCCGGGTTCGATCCCCGCCCCGGGTCACTGTCCGTGTGCAGTCTGCACATTCTCCCCGTGACTGCGTGGGCCTCACCCCCACAACCCAAAAAAGATGTGAAGGGTAGGTGAATTGGCCACGCTGAATTGCCCCTTCAATTGGGGGGGGGGGGGGGGGGAGAAAGAATTGGGTACTGTAAATTTATAACAAAAAGAAAAAAACATCATTCACTCTAAAGTCCAATATACGAGTGGTTTACA
Source organism: Scyliorhinus torazame (assembly GCF_047496885.1). Lineage (NCBI taxonomy): Eukaryota > Metazoa > Chordata > Chondrichthyes > Carcharhiniformes > Scyliorhinidae > Scyliorhinus > Scyliorhinus torazame. The sequence continues at coordinate 9,615,181 of NC_092717.1, forward strand.
CCTTTTTAAAAGTGTGTCTTTGACGCCTTTTCGGGGTGCAGATAACTAAAAGGCGCAAAATACCTTTGTAGAAACAGTCCGAGTTTAAAATACATGTAAATTATTCCGTTGCAGGTTTCAGGGACTTCCATTCTGCTATGCCAATTCTTGCACATCACAAAATTCAAAAGTTAGAATCGGAGGGTTGTGTTTCTCTGGCGTGGGTGGGGGAGGGGGGGTGGTCCGTAAAAGTTTCAGAGGAAAATAAAACATTTTTTTTTACATCAAATGGTTTGGGGGTTGCTGAGACCAGAGGTGCAGCCTGTTGAATTTAATGAGGCCTGGGTTTAAGCCTTGTTTAATATTAAAGCTCAGCTTCAGGAGAAAGTGAGCTTCCAATTGGGTTTACCTTTCAGTATACCCAGCACAGTGGTCAGAGAGTCTGGAGATGCCCCTAATATCTGGAGCGTGTATTGGTCGGTTACATGGTGGGTAAGAGTGGTGGGGTAGAGGTAATGTCACTGGATTAGTAATCCAGAGTCCCAGTCTAATATTTTGGGGCAGGGGTTCAAAATGCCAGCTGGTAGAATTTAAATCCAATTCATAAAATCTGGAATTGAAAGCTAATCCCAGTAATGGTGGCCTGATCATCGATCGTCGTTAAAAACCCATCTCGTTCACTAATGTCCTTTAGGGGAGGAAATCTGCCGTCCTTACCCGGTCTGGCCTACATGTGACTCCAGACCCATAGCAATGTTATTGACTCTAAGCTGCCCTCTGAACTGGCCCAGCAAGCCGCTCAGTTCCAGGGTAATTAAGAATGGGCACCAATGCTGGTCCTGCCTCTGGTGCCCACACCCCACAAGACATCAAAAATTAAACATCTCTAAGTCCATATAGAGATGAGGAAAACAGGCCAGCAAAAAATTGAAAACAAATGGAATTAGATGCAACCTTGCGACTGGAGTTGGGAGGGGAGAGAGTAAGGCTAAAGTGAACATGTTCATTGACGGGATGCCACAAGTGGTGCCACCAGGAGATCGGCACTGGGGCTTCAGCTTTTCGTGATATTTCTTCAAGTCACTGACACAGAGAATGCTGGAAGTGATGGAGAGAGTTGTACGTCCAAGTTTAAAAGACGCACAAAATTGTGCAGATGGGAGTGAGAAGTTACAAAGGACAGAGAGACGGGTTTGGGGATTAGGAAAAACGGTGGCAGATGAATTTCAGCCTGCGGCCTTCCACTTGGATCGAAGAAAGACGTCAGAATATTTTCTTAATGGTGAGAAAGTTCCCGGGTTCGATCCCGGCCCCGGATCACTGTCCGTGTGGAGTTTGCGCATTCTCCCAGTGTCTGCGTGGGTTTCACCCCCACAACCCAAAGATATGCAGGCAAGGTGGATTGGCCACGCTAAATTGCCCCTTAATTGGAACCAAATTTTTGAAAATGGTGAGAAATTCAGGAATTGTGGAGGAGCAGAGCGATTTTGGGAATTGATGTACACCAAACGCTTAAGTCAGTGCACAAGTACAAGTAATCAGAAAGCTAATGGGATTTTAGCCCTTGTCACAAGGGATAGACAAGGGGGAGAAAGTTATGCTTCACCTGAACAGAGCCTTGGTCAGACCCTAACTGAAGCATTGCATTTACCGCCGATGATCACACCTCAGGAAGGCTATATTGGCTTGAGAGTGGGCCCAGCAGCCTATACCACCAGAAAGGTATTGGGGGCTTAAAGGGTTAAATTATGAAGATGGTTGCATCAGCCTCGCTTGCCTTTCCTTTAGTTCAGAAGGTTTGAGGGGTGACTTGATCACACTGTTTTAAAATGAAAAGAAACATTGAAAATATCAAGATAGTGATTGATAGATTTTTATTGGATAAGGACAGCAAATGATTCAATTGTAAATAGTACCATGGCCTGGTTGGATGGCCTCCTGCTTTTCTTGTGTTCCAAGTGTCACCCATAAGCAGCAAGTGAAGAGCAGAAACAAAGATTAAAAGCACAGTGGCGCAGTGGTTAGCACTGCTGCCTCACGGCGCCTAGGTCCCAGGTTCGATCCCGGCTCTGGGTCACTGTCCCGTGTGGAGTTTGCACATTCTCCCCATGTTTGCGTGGGTTTCGCCCCCACAACCCAAAGATGTATAGGGTAGGTGGATTGGCCACGCTAAATTGCCCCTAAATTGGGAAAAATGAATTGGGTACTCTAAATTTTTTTTTTAAAGTACATTTCTAGATGGAGCAAAAGCAACCACCTTCTAAAATGTGGAATTTACAAGACATGGGAAAAGGAGTAGGCCATTCGACCCCATCCCCGCCATTCAATGAGATTGTGACTGATCTGATCATCCTCAACTCCACTTTCCCGCCCCAGAATCCTTGATTCCGTTGCTGATTAAAAAATCTGTCGCAGCCTTGAACATACTTAGCAACTCCGCCTCCACAGCTCTCTGCAATAAAGAATTCCACAGATTCACTATCCACTTCTAGGAAGGTCTAGAAACATACACCCTTGGAACGTGGGATTTATAATCCCTCTTCTTTCAACCGTGATGATTCGAGGGACAAGGAACCATGCAAACAAAAATAAAAATCAATGTTGTCATTCGTGACCTTTTTAATAGATACAGTGGGCTGGATTCTCTGCCCCGCCTCCACCCGCCGGTGGGATTCTCCATTACGCTGGCCAGTCAATGGGGTTTCCCATTGTGGGGTAACCCTACGCCATCGGGAATCCCCCGGGCACCGGCAAAACGGAGACTCCCGCCGGCGGAGAATCTGCCCCAGAATGTTCTGTATCGACAGTGCTTTACGTAATAACGTACAGACGTATGCTAGCTTTTAACAAGAGGGATTGCTGTTTGTGATGCTAATTGCCAATTTTCAATCAACAATTGAATATGTATAATAGTAATGCTGAACAGATCAATACAGGCAATAGGTTTGAGCTCATGGATGGATTATCGAGTTATGGTGCACAATCTATTTAAACTGTATATCTTTGCATGTAATGTGACCCATTTCCGCCTCTATGACAGTGCCTGTCTGTGCCCCTGCCTCAGTCCTCGTCTGCTGAAACCATCATCCTTGCTGTCGTTGCCTCCAGACTTGATTATTCTATTTTTAAAATAAATTTAGAGTACCCAATTCATTTTTTTTTTCCCCAATGAAGGGGCAACTTAGCGTGTCCAATCCACCTCCCCTGCACATCTTTGGGTTGTGGGGGTGAGACCCACGCAGACAGGGGATGAATGTGCAAACTCCACACAGAAGAGTGACCCAGGGCCGGGATCGAACCTGGGACCTCGGTGCCGCGAGGCAGCAGTGCTAACCATTGCACCACCAGACTTGATTATTCTAACCCACCCCTGGCCAGCCACCCATGTGTTACTCTCCGTGTATTTGAGGATATCCAAGCTCTCACCAAATGCCGTTCATCCATCACCCCTGTGAATTCTGACCTACCGAAAACCGTGCATACAAGTCGACCAATGAAGCTGGGAATTAATTCTTTCAAAAACAGGGGTCGACTTGTATGCCAAGTATAAAACAAACCGGTGTTGCTGCAGGACCGCCCGTTTCTGTGCATTGGTCACTACGTGCGGTCTGTTCAGTGGCGTGTCTTAAACGGAGAGTGTTACCTGAAACATTTATTTCTTAAACATGCATTTTGGTGCTGAAAAAATGGGCTATCGTGTACCCTGGACACGATAGGTATCAGGTACATCGGACACTGATTTAACAGTGCCTCCATTTTCACATTCTTATTATTGTTTTCAAATTTCCCCCCCAACCAGCCTTTCGACCCTCTTGAGATATCTGGGCTCCTTTAATTCCAGCTCCTTGATCACCCTGATTTTAATCACCACCATCGCTGGCCCCGCCTTCAACCGCCAAGTGCCTAGGCTCTGGGATTCTCTCCCTAAACCTCGCCACGTCCCTGCCTCGCTTTCCCCCTGCTAAGCTGCCCCTTGTAACCTACCTGTGACCAAACTCGCTCATCTGCTTAATATCACCTTGCTGTCATTTATTTTACAATGCCTGCCTATTGTGAAGCACCTTGGGGTATCTTAACGTGTTGAAGGTGCTATACAAATACAAATTGTTGGTGTGAATTTGGAACGGCTGGGGAACTTTTGTCTGAGATGCTGCTTTTCATACAAGCAGCGCTGATCTTTCATATTTCTGTAAACAAGGAATCTGAAGTCCTTTTCAACATTTGAAATGTAAAGTAAACCTCTGGCTCTTGTCCCTGTTTCGTTAATTATAGGTCTGCCAACCTTTCTTCCCCTGTATGTGTGTGTGTGTGTGTCCTTTTTTTTAAAATTGTGGGTGGAATAATTTATTTCCTCTTTTAATGTTTATTAACCGCAGTGTCTTTCTTTGCACCGTTTTTGGAAAAGAAAGCGACGGCAGCTGATGAGATGAAACAGGACCTGTGTAGATAATAATGAGCTCTTATTCCCTAAGCAGGAACGTGAGTGGTGGCTTTATTGAAACAGTCATGAGTGAAAATGGTTGGGCAGCACGGTGGCGCAAGTGGTTAGCACGGTTGCCTCACGGCGCCGAGGTCCCAGATTCGATCCTGGCTCAGGGTCACTGTCCGTGTGGAGTTTGCACATTCTCCCCGTGTTTGCGTGGGTTTCGCCCCCACAACCCAAAAGATGTGCAGGGTAGGTGGATTGGCCACGCTAAATTGCCCCTTAATTAGAAAAATGATTTGGGTACTCTAAATTTATTTTTTAAAAATGAGTGTAAATGATTACTAGGTAGAAACCGGCTAAACAATTTACTGTACTATTTAAATTTCAGCTGACGAGGCCAGTTTTAGTTCTGTTCCCCCTGACTAACTAATGATCCAAGTGTTTGCCCTGTGATTGCAGACAAACAGCAGGACTAAAGGGGAGGGGGGGCAAACTAATCTTTGTTTTGCACTTTTGAATTTTGCAAACCAAATTTTCTTAACCATTCGTAATGCCATTTCTTGAATAGCTAACTGCGGCTCAAATCTCGTTTGCCTAGTTTATCTTGATTTGGATCAGTGCCTGGAGTGTGCTGCTGGTAATGTTTAACCCACAAAAGTGGATTTTTGTCTCATTATTTTCCCAGCCCACCCAAACCCCCAGTAATATTGTAAACCCACTGTTGCCCAACTCCCAAAGCATCGCCTCAAATATGAGGTTGCTACCTTTTTTAAGTTGAGCCATTTATTTAAAAAAAAATGTTTGCAACATTCCAATTAAAAATATTCTCTTTAAACGAGATTTCTCACTTTTATAAAAGTGTTGATTTATTCCATCTGTAATGTTTAATGTGTCGACTTTGTAAGCCAATTGGAGAGCAGTTAAGCTGCCAGCGGGTTGGGGGACTGGGACCTGCTTGTCGTCTATCGCAATCCATTTCAAAAGGGACATTGGAGTCCAGGTGATCATTAACATGTCATGGAACGTGGCAGAAAATAACCAGAAAGGCTAATGGAATACTGACCTATATATCAAGAGGACAAGATTGGAAGCGGTGGATGTCCTGCTTCAACTATAAAAAGCCCCAGTTAGAATCATAGAATTTACAGTGCAGAAGGAGACCATTCGGCCCATCTAGTCTGCACCGGCCCTTGGAAAGAGCACCCTACCCAAGCCCATACCTCCGCCCTATCCCTGTAACCCAGTAACCCCACCCCACCTTTTTGGACACTAAGGGCAATTTAGCACGGCCAATCCACCTAACCTGCACATCTTTGGACTGTGGGAGGAAACCGGAGCACCCGGAGGAAACCCATGCAGACACTGGGAGAACGTGCAGATTCCGCACAGACAGTCACCCAAGCTGGGAATCGAACCTGGGACCCCGGAGCTGTGACCGAACTGTGCTAACCACTGTGCTACCGTGCTGCCCTACACTAGATTACACCTGGAGTTCCTGTTATCAGTTCTGGACACCCTAACCGTTGGAAGGATACATTGACCTTGGAGGGAGTGCAGTGCAGATTGACCGGAATGACACCGGGACTCCAACGGTTAAGAACATTGAACAGTACAGCACGGTACAGGCCCTTCCGCCCACTATGTTGTGCCGACCATTTATCCTAATCTAAGATCAACCTAACCTACACCCTTTCAATTTACTGCTGTCCATGTGCCTGTCCAAGAGTCGCTTATATGTCCCTAATGACTCTGACTCCACCACCTCCGCGGACAGTGCATTCCACACACCCACCACTCTCTGTGTAAAGAACCTACCTCTGACATCTCCCCTATACTTTCCTCCAATCACCTTCAAATTATGTCCCCTCGTGACAGCCATTTCTACCCTGGGGAAAAGACTCTGGCTATCCACTTCATCCATGCCTCTCATCACCTTGTACACCTCTATCAAGTCACCTCTCTGCCTTCTTCGTTCCAGTGAGAAAAGCTCTAGCTCCCTCAACCTTTCTTCATAAGACATGCCCTCCAGTCCAGGCAGCATCCTGGTAAATCTCCTCTGTACCCTCTCCAAAGCATCCACATCCTTCCTATAATGAGGCAACCAGAACTGGACACAATATTCCAAGTGTGGTCGAACTAGGGTTTTATAAAGCTGCAACAAAACCTTGCGGTTCTTAAACTCAATCCCCCTGTTAATGAAAGCCAACACACCATACGCCTTCTTAACAACCCTATCAACCTGGGTGGCAACTTTGAGGGATCTATGTACGTGGACCCCAAGATCCCTCTGTCCCTCCACACTTCCAAGAATCCTGCCTTTAACCCTGTATTCAGCATTCAAATTCGACCTTCCAAAATGAATCACTTCACATTTATAAAGGTTGAACTCCATCTGCCACTTCTCAGCCCAGCTCTGCATCCTGTCAATGTCCTGTTGTAACCTGCAACAACCCTCAACACTATCTATAACTCCACCAACCTTGGTGTCATCGGCAAACTTACAAACCCACCCTTCCACTTCCTCATCCAAGTCATTTATAAAAACCACAAAGAGCAGAGGTCCCAGAAAAGATCCTTGCGGGACACCACTGGTCACCGACCTCCAGGAGGAATACTTTCCATCCACTACCACTCGCTATCTTCTTTGAGCAGCCAATTCTGTGTCCAGACAGCCAAATTTCTCTAAATCCCATGCTCCCTAACTTTTTGAATGAGCCTACCATGGGGAGCCTTTTCAAATGCCTTACTGAAATCCATATACACCATATCCACTGCCCGACCACATCCACTGCCCGACCTTCATCCAATGTGTCTCGTCACAGCCTCAAAGAATTCAATGAGGCTTGTGAGGCATGACTTGCCCCCCCTCAAAGACATGCTGACTATCTTTAATCAGACTATGTTTTTCTAAATAATCATAAATCCTATCTCAGAATCCTTTTCAATATTTTGCTCACCACAGACGTAAGACTGATGGGTCTGTAATTCCCAGGCATTTCCCTATTACCTTTCTTGAATAGGGGAACAACATTTGCCTCCCTCCAATCATCCGGTACTACTCCAGTGGAGAGTGAGGACACAAAGATCATTGCCAACGGCGCAGCAATCTCCTCCCTCGCTTCCCGTAGTAACCTTGGGTATATCCCGTCAGGCCCAGAGGACTTATCTATCCTGATGCATTTCAAAATTTCCAGCACATCCTCCTTCTTAATATCAACCTGTTCGAGTCTATTAACCTGGTTCACACTGTTCTCATGGGCAACAAGGTCCCTCGCTCTAGTGAATACTGACGCAAAATATTCATTTAGGGCCTCCCCCCATCTCTTCAGACTCTAGGCACAAGTTCCGTCCACTATCCCTGATCGGCCCTACTCTCACTCTGATCATCCTCTTATTTCTCACATAATTGTAGAATGCCTTGGGGTTTTCCCTAATCCTTCCCGCCAGGGCTTTTTCATGCCTCCTTCTAGCTCTCCTCAGTCCATTTTTGTGTTCCTTCCTGGCTACCTTGTAACCCTCTAGAACCGAGTCAGATCCTTGATTCCTCAACCTTATGTAAGCTTCCTTCTTCCTCTTGACTAGAAGCTCCACTTCTCTTGTCATCCAAGGCTCCTTCCTCGTCTCAGTGGGACAAAACTATCCAGCACTCGCAGCAAGTGCTCCTTAAACAATCCCCACATTACTGTTGTGCATTTCCCCAAGAAAAATTGTTCCCACTTTATGCTCCTCAGCTCCTGTCTAATAGCAATATAATTTCCCTTCCCCCAATTAAATACCTTCCCATACTGTGTGTTCCTATCCCTCTCCATGACTATGGTAAAGGTCAAGGAGTTGTGGTCACTGTCACCGAAATGCTCTCCCACAGAGACATCTGACACCTGGCCTGGTTCGTTGCCGAGCACCAAGTCCAATATGGCCTCCCCCCTAGTCGGCCTATCTACATATTGAATCAGGAATCCTTCCTGTACACACCTGACAATCTGCTCCATCCAAACCATTTGCACTAAGGAGGTTCCAGTCAATATTAGGGAAGTTGAAGTCACCCATGACAACAACTCTGTTACTTCTGCACTTTTCCAAGATCTGCCGCCCAATCTGTTCCTCTATCGCTCTGCTGCTATTGGGGGGCCTATAGAAAACTCCCAATAATGTGACTGCTCCTTTCTTGTTTCTGACGTCCACCCATACTGACTCAGTAGACGAACCCTCTTAAATGACAAACATGCAAATTATGAGCAGGAATGGGCCTTTCGAGTCTGTTCCGCCATTTGACAAGATCGTGGCTGATCGTATTTTGGTCTCAACCTAACGACGGTACCCGTGGAGCAGAGCAGGAAGCGGAGGTGACACCGAAGCAAAAGTTAGCTTTGTGACAAAAGCTAGCATAACCCGTTTGTCTGTATTGCTGGCTTTGTCTGTGTGCTCCAGGTACACTTTGAACAACAAGATTTTATCCCCCCCCCCCCTTTCCCCCCTCTTTATTGAGTCATGACTCTAAATCAGTTTTGTATTACACATTAAAAATTATAATGAAACCAGCCAGCCAAATTGCTGCAAATGGTCAGCCATTGAGAAATTACCAGGATTTAAGCCATTGATAGTATGATTTACAGACTACACATGAACGGAGTTGTGGCATCCAACTCCCAAAATACTGCTTCAAAATCCCACTACCCTTTGTTGTGAACATAGAGTTTAGCATATTCAGTCAGCATTAACCGGCGCCTCTGGATAATGATTTGTGCTTACATGGTTCTTATTGTATTTGCATTTAATATTCTCAATAAATTAAAATATTCTGGTTACTCACTCTCTCCCCCCCCTCCCCCCCTCCCCCCCCCCCCCCCCCAACCAATGACTGGGATGCATTTTCACTTGGTAGCTTCATCAGGTGTCGGTTAATGAAATCCGCGATGTTTCGCTATATTGGTGGCACTTGTTAAATATGTTTAAAAATGCACATCCAGATTAAAATGCCAGGTGCACAGTCCTGTCACCTATTTAAAGGGCTAGCTCTGCAGTTTTCTTCGCCTTTCATCGGATGTGAGTTATGCCGTCGCAGGCAGATTTGTTGTCTAATCATACAAAGTGGTGATGGGTCTTTCACTTGAACCGCGGCAGTCCTCCTGACGATGGTGATCCAACAATGCTGTTGGGTTGGGAACTCCCAGCGTTTTGACCCACGGACTTTGGACAAACCCAGATATATATGCAAATCAGGATATGCGTGCGTGACTCTGAGGGGGAAGCTGAAAGTGACGGAGCTCCCACAACATTGCTGCTGCTGCTGTACTTGTTGGTAGAGGTCATAACTGGTGAACATTGCTGGCAAGGTAATCTTGGTGGGTTGCTGCAGAGATTGAACACGCTGCACCTACAGGTGTGCTGGTACTGGAAGGATGGATTTTAAGTTGAGTGATAGAGGAACAAATTAAGGAAACTGTTCCGTCCTGGCTGTTGTCGGGCATCTTGCGCTGTACCCATTCAGGCAAGTGGTGATTTTGGCCTCATAGAAAGCAGGGAAGCTTTGAGGAGTCTGGGAGAGCACAGCTGTTGAGTGCCTAACCCCTGTCCATATGGCTTGACCAGTTCAACCTTTTCAGTTGTAACCAAAGAATGATGTGTTGGTGGGGAATTTAGGGGGGGGGGAAAGGGGAAATGGATGGACCACCTCCTGTTCGAGATGGTCATTACCTGACCTGTAACTTAAATGTTATCTAACATTTGTCAGGGGCAAGTCCAAATATTGTCTAGGTCAGTGTTTATCAAACATTTTTTCCGGGGACCCATTTTTACCAACTGGCCAAACTTTGGGACCCACGCCAGCTGACCTTTACGACCCACACCGCCCAAACTTCATGACCCACCATTTTCGCTGATCTTTAATGCGACAGGAGAGCCTGCTTGGTCCTCACGATCTCACTTGTTTTGACATTCAATGGTACATAGAGGTCCTGGAGCTCACACCATCACTGCTTTGTCCTGTTGTGGACTCTCTTGGGCAGCTCACACCACCACTGCTTTGTCCTGTTGTGGACTCTCCTGAACAGCTCTCACCATCACTGCTTTGTCCTGTTGTGCACTCTCCTGTGCAGTTCATACCATCACTGCTTTGTCCTGTTGTGGACTCTCCTGAACAGCTCTCACCACCACTGCTTTGTCCTGTTGCGGACTCTCCCGCGCAGCTCTCACCACCACTGCTTTGTCCTGTTGCGGACTCTCCTGAACAGCTCTCACCACCGCTGCTTTGTCCTGTTGTGGACTCTCCTGTGCAGTTCATACCATCACTGCTTTGTCCTGTTGTGGACTCTCCTGAACAGATCTCACCACCACTGCTTTGTCCTGTTGCGGACTCTCCTGCGCAGCTCTCACCACCACTGCTTTGTCCTGTTGCGGACTCTCCTGAACAGCTCTCACCACCACTGCTTTGTCCTGTTGCGGACTCTCCTGAACAGCTCTCACCACCACTGCTTTGTCCTGTTGTGGACTCTCCTGGCCACTCTCTCCAGCAGGTTGAGTTCTGAGATCCTGGCCTGTTTGTGTCTCTGGACCTCTCTTCCTTATTACAAAACAATCCACTAAAAACATTTCAGTCCTGTTGCTTGTTTGGTGCTAACAAAATGGAGGATTCACCATCGCGCCCAGAGCACGTGACGTCAGTGTTCGAGGCGCGTGACCTGCTCTCTGCCTTGCTTCAGGCAAGAAGACTGATTGAATTGCGTGCTGACGTCAGGAGGAGATGGGCCCTGGGCATATGCACTGATGAGCGGGCATGCATGCGCAGCGCGCCCACATTCTGAAAGCCTGTTGTGGCCGTCATTTTTAAAACCGCTCGCAGCCCACATTTAAAAAAAATAAATTTAGAGTACCCAATTCATATTTTTTTTCAGTTAAGGGCCAATCTATCTGCCCTGCACATCTTTTGGGTTTGTGGGGGTGAAACCCACGCAAACACGGGGAGAATGTGCAAACTCCACACGGGCCGGGATCGAACCTGGGACCCCGGCGCCGTGAGGCAGCAGTGCTAACCACTGCGCCACCTTGCTGCCCTTGCCGACATTTTTCAAAGCCGGCTGCTGGGGCCGTTGCGCGTTAATTCCTGTGATCAGGAACGAAGCGACGGATGGCTCCCCGACACCCAACCGCGAACCACCCACTGTTCAAGACCCCGACTTTGAAAATGACTGGTCTAGGTCCTGCTTTCATGGGCTGTTTCTTTGCGGAAGGAGTCGAGAATGGATATAAACAAGAATAATTAAAGAATAATCCTACCTCCTGACTCCTGGCAGAGGAATGATGAAGTGGTTTAAGACGGTTATCCAAAAAGGAATCTCTGAATTCCTGCAGTGTTGAGCTACAATGAGTGGTATTCACAAACCACAAACAATATTGCTAGTGTCAAGGGGTTTCCCCCTGACTATTAATGACCCCAGGTTTTGCTGCAACTGCTATTATACTTTTGGAAAATAAGTTGGGGTACCCAATTTCCCCCCCCCCCCCCCCCCCCCAATTAATGGGCAATTTAGCGTTGGCCAATCCACCTACCCTGCACATATTTGAGTTGTGGGGGTGAGACTCATGCAGACACGGGGAGAATGTGCAAACTCCACACAGACAGTGACCCCCGGGGCCTGATGGAACCTGGGACCTTGGTGCGTTCGGCACAAGTACTAATCACTGCGCCACCCTAACTGCTATTATACTTGTCCAAATGCTGCCTTGATTGAATTAACTGAATAAATCGATAGATCTAATTAGTTGCCTTGATACCATAAATGTATTTTTTCTTCAATAATAAATAGCATTATTAAATCAATACGCGTCTCCACGTGCTCACCCACACAAGATGTCTGTCTGACATCATCCAATTTTCATGGATATTTTACATTTTTGTAATGAGAGTTTTGAGATGTACATTGGCTCATATTGACTCTGCACCATTCCACCAATTCTTGAACGGCACGGTAGCACAGTGGTTAGCACTGTTGCTTCACAGCGCCAGGGTCCAGGGTTCGATTCCCGGCTTGGGTCACTGTCTGTGCGACGTCTGCACGTTCTCCCCGTGTCTGCGTGGGTTTCCTCCGGGTGCTCCGGTTTCCTCCCAGAAGCCCTGAAAGACGTGCTAGTTAGGTGGATTGGACATTCTGAATTCTCCCTCAGTGTACCCGAACAGGTGCCGGAATGTAGCGACTAGGGGATTTTCACAGTAAGTTCATTGCAGTGTTAATGTAAGCCTACTTGTGACACTAATAAAGATTATTATTAATGTTATGGGTAGCAGGATTGAGGGGACCAAAATGGAATTCATAGCTACTTCTAAACAAAAGACCTTTTTTACTGTTGCAAGTTTCAATCCCTGTACTCTGGAATAGGGCAGGCAGTGCAGACTTAGTTTCCATTGCTTTAATTAATTGGTTCACTCAAACATTGAAATGCCAGGTTTTGAAAAAGCAAAAAAAAAAGCCCATCGATTTAGCAAATGTTGTCCTTTTGAGCGGAGCTTTGATGGAAGGAGGAGGTAGTTACTTATTCAGCATTGCGAATAAAATGGTTGAATACTGCAGCAAGCTCAGGTCAGTCTGTTCTCGACTGCAGACCTGGTATTTTGACATTTTTGACAGCTCAATTTGAATGGAGTATATTGGTTGAGCGAGACGAGGGAAATAGGACCAGGACTATTAATTTTTATTTTTGCAGGGATTGGTGTTTTTGTTTTGTGCCTTGAATTTGATTTGAGCAGAAACTACACTTCTGCACCACAGGAGTTTTCAGAGTTGAGTCTTTGCTCTCTGGCAACATTCCAAGACAAATGAACTGCTTTTACAGGAAAAGCAAACCTTGGCTACGAAGTCTGCACAGTGGGTGCAACTTAGAAGTACTGCGATGTAGTCTCATTTTGGAGCTAACTTCACTAAATTAAACACTCTCTTTAGCACTGGAGCACTGAAGTTATTAGTTGGGTAGGTTGAGGGGGAAAAAACTACCTTCCAAAGAGCATGTTTTGTGCATGATCTATGTGGGAGGTGCAAAGGTTTATGTAAAATAACTCCCATCACCGTTCGAAGATTTTTAAGCATGGTTTTTCTGAAAACTTGTGTATTGTCCGGTCAGGCCGAGTGCAGTTAGGTTTCGAGTGAAAATTATTGAACCTCGTTAATGATGTTCTTCAACCCTGACTGGTGTGGAGCTCTATATATTGTACCGGTGTGATGTTTTTCCGTTTGTAACACCCCTGACTGCAGTTAATTTTGCCCACGCCTGCTAGGAACGGGATTAAGTCTGAATTGAGTGCCAAAGTTATTTCCATGATGTGGAGATGCCGGCGTTGGACAAGTTATTTCCATACAGGACCTGACAAGACAACAAGAGGAAACTTTAAAAAAAATAAATTTAGAGTACCCAATTATTTGTTTGCAATTAAGGAGCAATTTAGCGTGGTTAATCCACCTAACCAGCACATCTTTGGGTTGCGGGGGTGAAACCCACGCAGACACGGGGAGAATGTGCAAACTCCACACTGACAGTGAGCCAGGAGAGGAAACTTTTACCCCCTCATCTGTCAGCTCAGTTGGTAGCACTCTTGCCTTTCAGTCACGAAGATTCTCGGTTCAAGTCCCATTCCAGGGTCATTATCACCCTTGCGGGATCTTGCTGTGCACACATTAGCTATTGCATTTCCTACATTACAGCAGTGACTGCACTTCAAAAAGTGCTTCATTGACTTTGAGTGCTTCAAAATGTCTGGTAATCATGGAATGCACTCGACAAACACGGGTCTTTCTTTATGAGTATGAAAGGTATGTAGATTCCAGTTCCAGCGGTGAAAGATGTCTTCTAGCCCACTGCGCCATCCTGTCCCCGACTGATCTTTTTAAGGCTCGCTCAGATATTCTTGAGGTACCACTAAAGCAGCTTTGTACTAGTGCAATGTGCAGAGGTATGAAGGTGGGGGGTGTTTTAAAACAGGCAGTAATGGTGAAACGGGTTACGGTCGCACCAAAAGGTAGACTTTCCTCGGCTCGAGAATGAAAAACATTAAGAAATCACTATCGGGGGGGGGGGGGGAGGGATTATGCTGCATGGGAAACGGGTCCTTAACTTTGCAAACTTCAGCGCAGAAAAACAAAGTTTGTCTACTGTGACCCGCGCCCCCTCAAACTTGCCAAAATGTTTAATTTTTTAGGAATTCTAGTTAGTAGTGTATAAAATCATGGAATGGTTGTAACACTGAAGGAGGGCATTCAGCCAGTCATGCCCATGCTACCTCTTTGGAAGAGCAGTTGAGCTAGCCCTGTTTCCCTCCTCTCTCCTCCCAGCCCTGCTCTCCCCTCCCCCAGCCAATCCCCTTTTTTTCCCCAGATGCTTATCTAATTCCCTTTTGAAAGCCACGATTTAATGCACCTTTCCCCATCCCAGTTTCATACACTGCATTCCAGCTCGTAACCGCTCCCCGCGTAAAACAGGTTTTCATCCATAGAGTCCCTACAATGCAGAGGGAGGCCATTTGGCTCATTGAGTCTGGGCCTCCCTCTGAAAGAGAACCCTACTTCGGCCCACTCCCCCGCCCTATCCCTGTATCCACCCCCCCACCTAACCTGCACATCTTTGGACTGTGGGAAGAAACGGGAGCACCCGGAGGAAACCCACGCAGACACAGGGAGAACGTGCAAACCCCACACAGGACAGTGACCCAAGGTTGGAATTGAACCCGGGTCCCAGGCACTGAGGCAGCAGTGCTAACCACTGTGCTGCCCCACATCTATTTCATTTGGTACGGGGGGGTGACAAAATCGATAAGAAAGACAGAAATACGTATAAGGAGAAGAAGCCTATTTCCTTATTTAAACCAAATGCAGGATAATTTTTCCCAGCCAGTTGATTCCCCCGTGGCCCTTGCTGTTTCCTGTCTAGCACCTTTGCAACCGTCTCACATTTTCCCATTGAATTGAGAACTTTGAACCAAAGACATCTCTCGGCCCTCAGTCCTCCAAACGCTGGGTGCATTAGAGGTTGTGTTTTATGGTTACAAATATAGCTACAAAATCTGGCCGCTTTGAGGAGGAAGAAAAGGGAATGTAATCAAGGGGGTTGGGGGTGGAGAGCAGGAAATGAAGCTCACACCACAGTCATGTCCTATGTTAAGTGTGAAATTTTAATAGCTGTGCTGGCTGTACTGTTTGGACCTTTGGTAAAAATAGATACGTGTGAAATGTACCCATATTTTCAGGCAAGCATATCAAACCGACAATTATGAGCGGAACAAAACTAATCCGTATGCAAGATATCTTGGTGCATTTTAAAGGCTTGCGAAGGATACGCTATGAGGTGATAACAGACTGTCCAGATGGTAATTTTGAAAGCTGAAAACACCATTCTCCTCCTCCTCTTCACTGCTGATGGCGTTAGATTCTCAAAACTTTGATTTTTGGCTGATCTCTCTGGCTTGCCTGAAACTTTGAAGCGTTGTAAAATATGAAGATAAACTGTGTGGCACGATATAATTCAAAGGATGTGTCACTGGCAAAGTGGTTTCTTGCGATAAAGCGATTCTTTAACTTGCTGTAACACTGTCCAACAGAATAATTCACCTGATGTTACTCCTCCCGCCGCCCCCCCCCCCACCCCGACGCGAGAATTTGTGAGCTCCTTGCCTGTTTCCCGATCAAATTAACACACTTGCGATACTTCAGTTTGCTGGTGTATTCAACAAAACAGTCGAGACCTGTCGAAGCACGACCCGTACTCCAAAACTGACGATAAGAGTTCTGATGCGTCAGGCAGCTCTCCCTGCTGCCGGGTTGGTGGTGCAGGTCTACCATTTTGACTCGTCGATCAGCCCCTAATGTCGGTGGCAGGGGAACCCGGAGATAATAATTGGCGGCACAGTAGCACAGTGGTAAGCACAGTTGCTTCACAGCTCCAGGGTCCCAAGTTCGATTCCCGGCTTGGGACACTGTCTGTACGGAGTCTGCACATTCTCCCCATGTCTGCGTGGGTTTCCTCCGGGCGCTCCCACAAGTCCAAAGATGTGCGGGTTAGGTGGATTGGCCATGCTAAATTGCCCCTTAGAGTCTAAAAGTTAGATGAGGTTGCTGGGTTACGGGGATAGGGTGGAGGTGTGGGCTTGGGTGCGGTGCTCTTTCAGGGGCCGGAGGTAGACTCGATGGGCTGAATAGCCTCCTTCAGCACTGTAAATTCTTGATTCTATGAGCAAATAAATGAAAGACAGCTCAGATTTGTTTTCAGAGAAACAAGTGTTTGTCTAATGATTGAGTTCTTTGAAGTAACGGAAAGGATTGGTGGTAGTACCGTTGATGTGTGTGCCTGTGGGATTTTTTTTGTGCGGGGCAAGACGGTGGCGAGGTTGAGAAGGCTTGTCTTGCTTGCTCAGATGGGATCTTTAGTTTTATGAATGGAGGAATGGCGAACAAGTACAAAGAAACTGCAGCAAAACCTTTTGAAGCCTTGGGGGATAGTGTTCAGTTCTGAGCTTCGCACTTTAGGAAGGATGTCCAGTCCTTGGAGAGGGTGCCGAGGAGATTGACTGGAATGGCACCGGGGACAAGGGAACGTGGAGAACTGCAGAGAAGCTGACAGAAGATTTAATACAGGTGGTTAGAACCTTGAAAAGTATAAATGAGAAGCCATTTTCAGCAACCAGAGGTCACAGATTTCAGGAAACTTGACAGAAATACCAGGGGTTGCATGGGCAAACTTTAGATTCCCAGCTTGGGTCACTGTCTGTGTGGAGTTTGCACTTTCTCCCCGTGTCTGTGTGGGTTTCCTCCGGGCGCTCCAGTCTCCTCCTGCAGTCCAAAGATGTGCAGATTAGGTGGATTGGCCATGATAAATTGCCACTTAGTGTCCAGGGTTATGGGGATAGGGGCGGAGTGGATGGGGGAGTGGACATGTGCCTGGACCCTTTCGAAGGGTCAGTACAGACTCGATGGGTGGAATGGCCTCCTTCACTGTAGGGATTCTGCGATTCTGTCCATTTTTACTTCTGTATCTATGCTTTCGCCTCCATCACTGCCTTTGATAGTGAGTTCCACGCTCTCCAGTGAAGAGGTTTTCCTGAATTCCCTATTAGATTTGAGTATTGTATTTATGACCTCTGGCTTTTGTCTTTCCCCCATAAATGGAAACCTCTTTCTGCTTGTGCTTAGCATTCTAAAGTTACGATGAAATTCCATTAATTCACGTCTTAGCATTCTATTTTCTGACGATTTTTTCATGTGTCTGTCTTTTTTTTTACTCTGCACATTTGTTTTCTGTATACAAATCTGTTCTGGAAGTTATCTACCAGCCTCTGTCCTGTACCATTTTGCTTCTTCGCTTTCACACATTCTGACCCATCCCTAATTGCCCTTGAGAAAATGGCGGCGAGCCGCTTACAGGGGCCACTCCAGCCCGTGGTACATAGGCATCCCCATGGTGCTGTTAGATAGAGAGTCATTATAGAGATTCACAGCGGTTTGATACAACTGAGTGGATCGCTAGACCATTTCAAAGTGCAGTTAAAGAGTGGGCCTGGAGTCATCAGGTGGGATGTGGATGGCCGATTCCCTTCCCTAAAGGACATTAGTCAACCAGATGGGTGTTTGCAACAATTTGCTAGTTTTGTGGTCACCATTACTGATACCAGCTTTTTACCCAAGTTTATTCAATGAATTGAATCTAAAACCTCCAGCTGCCGTATTGGGATTCAAACTAAGTTCTCCAGATCACTAGTGCGGGTCTCTGGACTAACAAAGCAACAGAATGACCATTATACCATTGTACCCCATGTTTAAGAAAATGGAGAAGAAATGTCTCATTTATGGAAATTCTTTTTACACACGCTTATTATCGATGCCAGTGTTCATCGGTGTTCCTCATTTGTTAGTCTTCAGTTTGTACAGTTGATTCGTTGAAGACTTTGAATTTAGTCGGTTCCCCCTCCGCACGAGGGTAGATTTCCTAAGGCGGCCGCATTTGTTGTCTGAACTGCGCTACGTGGGAAAAGGTCAAACAAACACATTGTCAAGCGAAGCATTGTGCTGGGCAGCCTTAGCGAAATGTGGAATCCCAACCACAGTGCCGGAGTTCAAATTCCAGCCTTGACTGACATCCCCCCCACAAAGAAAGCGAGCCTTCTGCCAGTTTCCCGGCCGGGTGATTTAAATGGCACTTATTATTGCAGAAAGCCGTTCAGCTCCCTCCGTTTGGGAGTAGGGAGGCTGGAGGAGGGATAAAGCTGGCATGACCAGGCACATCTCTGCCATTTTCGATCGTACACAGCAGCATGGGTGTTTGCGAAAGCTCCACCACGCGCTCTCCACTTGTGAAACTAGAGGAACAGTGGCAGAAGGCAGCAGTCAAATTTAAACCAGTGATACAGGAGAAAATACATTTTAAAACTCATTCTCTCCTATTGCAGGACAAAAACATTCGCGTTTATTATTTTGGGCCACTGCCCACATTTGGTACCGATGAATAAATTATGATTTCAACACTGTTGCCTAAGTACCAAAATCAAATGACTGTTACTTCAGGCTAATTAGTATTGTAGATTGCAAACTTTTATTTTTATTTACATGCAGATGGGTCTATTCCAATGCTTATCCAATAGAATCTAGATAATCTGATGCTAGCTTGGAATTCTAACAATACATTCCTGTTTTACTGTCACTCCTTCCAAGCGTAACATTTCTTTAGCAAATTGATTATGCAGTTGTAAGATGCAGCTTAATTGACAAGATTATAAAACTTTTCATACTAAAATCATTTTGTGCAATTTGCAATCGGGACATTGACTGGGGATATTAAAAATTGTAATCGGTGTGCAAAATGAGCCTTTCTTTGCTAAATTGTGCTATTATTGTTAATAGTTTCTAACCATGCATAACCTCCACAGACTATTATATGTGTTGGGGTTTTAAAGGATGAATGAATAGAGCTGTATTGGAAGATTGAGTGCTTTGAAGTTCCATTTGTTCAACTTGGCTTCAGCGATCATATGTCAACTACAAAGCTTTAACTCTGGCCCTATTTCCTGCTGCCTTTGAATGCTTGCACAAGAGTATGTCTAAAGCCTCAAGCAAGGCTAAAATTAAAACAGAAATACCTTCTTGAACCTGTTGCCAGATTAACATTTGATGAACATTATACATCAATATAATCAAATTAATGGTAGTTACTTTTAACAGGAGAGGACTCCATTATTGTGCCTGTTTACAACTCCATAATATTGCCTGGCTTTGTCCCTGTCTTAGTTCATCTGCCGCTGAGGCACTCATCATTGTCTTTGATACCTCTAGATTTGATTATTCCGATGCACTCCTGGCTGCTCTGCCACCATGTAAACTCGACCTCCGCCTAAACTTTATTGCCCATGTCCAAGCCTCGCACTTAGGGGCGGCACGGTCACACAGTGGTAGCACTGTTGCTTCACAGCTCCAGGGTCCCAGGTTCGATTCCCGGCTTGGGTCACTGTCTGTGCAGAGTCTGTACGTTCTCCCTGTGTCTGCGTGGGTTTCCTCCGGGTGCTCCGGTTTCCTCCCACAAGTCTCGAAAGACGTGCTTGTTAGGTAATTTGGACATTCTGAATTCTCCCTCTGTGTACCCGAACTTTAACGAAAAAAACTGACACGACTGGTTGTTTAAACGAACCTGTGTTTTCTTAAAGATGATCTAATCTTGACATGCAGGGATATGGTTCTCGTGGTTTGATCTCTCTCCAAGCCCCCAATTCCTTCAGTGTGAGGGTTACTGAAAGCCATTGCACCTGACATTTGAAATTTGGCTTGGGTGAGTGGGGTGAGACAACGCGCACAAGAACAAAATACTTTTGGAAGTGAGCAATCCTTTGTAATCCCCAAGGAGCAACGTGGCCGTATGCACCAGCCTCACTGGCAGAACAAATCCCTTTTGTGCCCCAAGTGTTTAATTACATGGTCGTTAAGAGTGCATTGTTCCCCCCCCCCCCCCTTCTCAGAAAGAGATATTGGGTTGTCATCTGAAAACCAAAACAAAGCTTCCCCTGTTGAAGAAAGGGCAGAGGAGAATAAAGAACTCTATCACGATACGAAAGTAATGTTATAAAAATTACACTTTATGACGTTATTCTATTTATTATCAATGATACATTCCGGCTCTGGTGGTGGCAGTGACCTGCGGTGTTTTACCTTGAGGTGGTTTGATCTTGCTTTTGCGCAAATGTAATCTTTTTTTAAAAATCTGTCACCATTTAAACAACCACCTTTTATATGAAAAGAAATCATGTATGGTTTGAAATGTCTAGACAGGCTTGCATGGGTAGTCACTATTCACAAAGCTCTCTGCATATTTGCTATGATTCTTGTGGTGAATCACTACGGTGACTACGGTGAAAATCATTCCCTGTAGTTAGCCACAACATTGTGTTCCTGTTTTGTCACAATTCTGCTTTTTTGGAAATCTCCATGTACAAGTATTATTTTGATTGATTGAGAAAACATTTCATGCAAGATTCAACGTTTTCTTTACCCACCATTGGAGGTGTGCTGTAACGCCTTGGAATTCGATCAGGCCCTAATCTTCTTTTGGCGCTGGACAAGGTCAACACTGCTCAAAATCAATACCAGCAGAATGTCAAAAGTGTTAAATTGGCCGAGATTTCATGGTTGCGATCAAGATTTAGCAATCTCCGTGGCGTGGATTTCCCCTTGTCCAACATCAGCTGAAACCCGGTGCCAAGTCGAGGGCATCTGTTATCAAGCAGGTTAGGCAGCCAATTGCATTGAAGCATTCTCATAGACATTAAACCAGGAAGTAAGGTGCACTTCAAATTGAAAATTTTCAGGGAGCGAAATAAATGATTGGGGCATACATGTGGGATTATAGTTGAAGCTGAATGTCGTGGACCTTTAACAAAAGAAAGGTTATATTCAAAATAGTCATTGTTTTATCATTATTGAGAAAGCTGACATTTAGTTTTTTTGTACAGTCAGTTGAGGCTGTTGAGTAATTATGAAGTTAGAACAGTTACACTATTCACTCCATAAGGTGTAACGGTTCACATTTTGGTTCAGCAAGGCTAGCAAATAAAAGGTCACGTTTTGTTTGATTTACGGGATGTGAGCGTCGCTGGCTAGGTCAGCATTTATTTTCCTAGTTGCCCATGAGAAGGTGGTGAGCTACCTTGTACCACTGCAGTCCCTGGGGCTTGGGTATATACGTTCTTGCCAGTTCTGTGATTTTGTTTTTTTACTCGATTGCAGTTCGGGAGCAATACCAAAGTCCCCCTAGTTGAGAAGCCTCGAATCACTGGCAGCATATGGGCGGCACAGTAGCACAGTGGTTAGCACTGTTGCTTCACAGCGCCGGGGACCCGGGTTCGATTCCCGGCTTGGGTCACTGTCTGTACGGAGTCTGCATGCTCTCCCCGTGTCTGCGTGGATTTCCTCCGGGTGCTCCGGTTTCCTCCCACAAGTCCCGAAAGACGTGCTTGTTAGGTGAATTGGACATCCTGAATTCTGTGTACCCGAACAGGCGCCGGAATGTGGCGACTGGGGGATTTTCACAGTAACTTCGTTGCAGAGTTAATGTAAACCTACTTGTGACACTAATGAAGATTATTATAGATTATTATTATATTCTGGATTTCTGCATTTTTAACTGTATATGTGGATTCCAGTTGTTAGTTTCACAGGAATAATAGTGCTGAGAGTTTCATTGTCACTATTACTACAGAATCTTGGGTCAAAGTCGGTTCATGTTTGCTAAACGTCTTATGGACTGCACGAGCTATAAACCGCGCGGCTTGGGGCTGAACGTTTATAAACGTTTTTGTAGATGAATATTTGAGGCAGAAAGAACAAGAATGTTTACATGACGAGGCAAGTTTCTCTGAATCGACGGCCACAGTATAAGCATGCGAATGTGTTGCATTTGGTTGAATATCAATATATGGATACGCATAGGATTTTCATTCACATCTCTGCCAAGGCCAGCATTTATTGCCCTCAAGAAGATGGTGGTGAAACGCATTGATTTGTTGCCATCTGTGTGGTGTAGATACATCCACAGTGCTGTTAGAGAGGGAGCTCCAGAATTTTGAGCTAGCGACAGTAAAGAAATAGCGATGTAGTTCTAAGTTAGGAACTTGAAATTGATCAGGTAAACACTATAAATTAAACACTATTAACTTTCTGTGAGCAATTTATACTTTAAACTGCCAAACAGAATTTGCCCGTTCCTGCTTTCAATGATAGCCAAAAGCCCTAATACTGTTACATTAATAGGTTCTTTAAGTAGCAGTTCCCAAGGGTTTACTTCTCTTCTTTTCCTTTCCCAATACTGTCTCCCACATTGCGAGTTTTCCCTGAGAATTCTCACTCAAACTACATGTAGCTTAACCCTCCAACCTTGCTTTTAACTCCTCACAAATGTGGTCTTCAAACTGCATGCGAGCTCCCACCCACCCACCTTCCAAATGGTGAACGATAGAGCCAGCATTTTCTCTGGCCTGGGGGGGGGGGGGGCACACACATTCACGTTCATCCTTTTACTCCCCGACCACCAGCCGGCTGCAGTGTGCAAAGACCAAAAACTGCAACTTGCCCGTCTGTGATATCCCTGGGTTTACAGTAAAGCGTGCAACCTGATCTCCGGATGGTTCCCTCTGCCCTCCTCTCCATGGCAACGGGAAACACACTAGCCTTGTATCCAAGTAGAAATGTTAATCAACTATCTCTGAACGCCACAGCTCTCCAGACCAGAAACAAAAGGTTCCAGTCCAGTTGTTTACACCCTGAGCCCGGTGACACCTTGCGTGTGTTTTTTGTGTGTGGAGACTTTGGGTCTTCTCATGGTGGATTTAGAAGCAGCTGTCATTGTCCCCAGGTGTTAACATTTGGCACCTCCCTTTCAATAACACAATGTGACTCTCCTTTTGATCTAACCATCAGCTCGCCCAGGTTTACTGTCAGACAGATTTCTAGCTCGAGTCGCACGACTCCTTTCGTCAACCTACATTTAAAGATACAGCCTCCGATTATAACACTTACAAACCGAAAGTGACAGTCCTAAAACATCGTAACCCTACAAACCTCACACTTGTAACAGGACACAATCCGAAAAGCAACCCCTTTTTGAACTCAAGACTGAAAAGTAGCAGAATAGGTTAGTCTTTTGAGCAATGTTCATCTGTAAGCTATCTTTTTTGATTTGCAACTGGACTGTGTCTCTACGGAGTTAGAATTTTGTTTTAAAAATGGTTGGTTTTGTACACGTCTTGGCAGGGAACCAACCTTAAGGCTTTTTGTTGTCAATCAGTGTCAGTATTTGTCACTTAATAGTCATCTTTGCAAGCCTTGACCTGACTAGTGGATTTTTTTCGTGGTTCATTTAATTTTGGCTGCAAGTCTCACTGTATAGTGTATCTAATCCTGCCATTCTAGTCCAAAGTATTCCATTCAAGTAGGTAAAGATGGTTTTTGTCATGTTAGATTTAGGCTTCCTTCCACTCCTAAGGTTAGGAATTAATGGTCCTTGACAAACTAAATAATGTATAAATAAAGGATAAAGTTGTACTCTAAATCCAGCGTTGGGCAGAAGTTTAAAGGCACCGAATCTGAGCTAGTTGTGAGTAAACCTATTTGCAATTTTAGTGGCCAATATTTGAAATTTTTGCACTTTGGCAATATTTCAGAATATGGATTTCCTTAAGTCTAAGAACCGTAACTTCTGGTTATTGCTGTGCACGTTGAAACCTAAATGTGCTTGTTCAATGATTGCTTTTTGACATTTGTGTTTTTCCGAATTGAATGTTTCTCGCCCAAGTTCAGGTTGCTGATCTTTTGTTTTTAAATGGTGCAAATGAAATTTTCATTGTAAAACTGTGTGAGTTAGATGCCTCGGCGAAATTTCTTTTAAAAATTATTTTTCGTATCTTTTTGATTCTGTCTCAAAATGGGGATGTATAGAATTGATTTACATGATTTTGCAGTAGGTGATTCTCGAGTACGTAGGTGATTCTCGAGTACGTTGCATGTTTTGGCATCTGCGAAACAGCTATGTACTGTAGTTGCTTTATTCTTTGACAATTTGGGCGGCACGATGGCACAGTGGTTAGCACTGCTGCCTCACAGCGCCAGGGACTCGGCCTTGGGTCACTGTCTGTGTGGAGTCTGCACATTCTCCCCGTGTCTGCGTGGGTTTCCTCCAGGTGCTCCGGTTTCCTCCCACAGTCCAAAGATGTGCAGGTTAGGTGGACTGGCCATGATAAATTGTCCCTTAGTATCCAAAAGGATGTGTAGGTTAGATTAAGGAGTTGATGGGATAGGGTGGGGGAGTGAGCTTGGGTGAAGTGCTCTTTCAAGAGGACCGGTGCTGACTCTATGGGCCGAATGGCCTCCTGCACTGTAGGGATTTTATGATTCTACCAATATCTGCCCTACTTACCAGTTACCAAGAACACCCACTGCAGCAGCCTGTATTGGTGTAGCTTCTTTCAGGTAATGAAATGCCTCCAGACGCTTTGAAGGCCTTTTTTTTAAAGTTGACTCCGGGCTCAAAGCATTATAGGAAAAGTGGGACAAAGGACTTGGGAGCAGGAGTAGGCCATTCGGCCCTTTGAACCTGGTGGCAGGGGAGATCATGGAGGAATTTGGAAGCCAGGGTAACAACTTTAACATGGAGGCCTTGCTTAACCAAGAGCCCGTGTAGGTTAGCAAGAACAGAGTTGAGCTGGAAGTGATATGGGTTGGGGCAATGGGCAGCAGAAGTTTGGATAACATCCAGTTTGCACAAGGTAGAACATTCACGGTCAATCGGAGGTGGAAGTGTGCAAGGGTGTCACTAAGATTTCAGTTAAACATAACAGTGAGCAATGTTGCCATTTGAGATACTTCCTTTGTTTCCTTATCCTCACATCTATATGTAAAACAACTGTTTTATTATAAAGGTTGTTTTTGTTTAATCAGTGTCACCCGTGGTTTACTGGCTACCACTCTCTTGCCTATGAGTCAGAAAGTTGTGAGTTTGTTTCGGGGCTTGAAGATATGTCAACACTGAAACTCTTAAATGTGCTGCACTGAGGGAGATGCCTCCTTTCCGATGAGACTTTGGAGTGTCCTCTTGGGTGGATGCAAAAGATGGTGATGTAGTGGTAATGTCGCTGGGCGGCACGTTAGCACAAGTGGCTAGCACTGTGGCTTCACAGCACCAGGATCCCAGGTTCGATTCCCCGCTGGGTCACTCTCTGTGCGGAGTCTGCACATTCTTCCCTTGGCTGCGTGGGTTTCCTCCGGGTGCTCCGGTTTCCTCCCACAGTCCAAAGCCGTGCAGGTTAGGTGAATTGGCCACGCTAAATTGCCCTTAGTGACCATAAAAGGTTAGGTGGGGTTATTGGATAACTGGGATAGGGTGGAAGTGAGGGCTTAACTGGTTCGGTGCAGACTCGATGGGCCGAATCGCCGCCTCCTGCATGTTCTATGTAATCCAGAGGCCCAGGCTAATGCTCGAGACATGGCTTCAAATCCCACCACGGGAGCTGGTGGGCTTTAAATTCAGTTAATAAAACCTGAAATAATAAAGATAATCTCAATAATGGCGACCATGAAACTATCATCGACAGTTGTGGAAAAAAAAAAGCCACCTGCTTCACGAACCTGCTGTCCTTACCTGGTCTGGGCCTACCTGTGATTCCAGACCAACGGCAATGCTGAGATGGTCGAACAAGCCACTCCATTCAAGGACAATTCGTGATGGGCAGCAGATGCTTGCTCTGCCGCCACATCCCATGAAAGAATTAATTTGGATAAAAAAGGATCCAATGGCACTATTTTGAAGAAGGGCCGGGGAGTTCTCTCCGGTGTCACCAAAATCACATTGCTGTTTGTGGGATCTTGCTGCGCAGAAATTGGCTGTCAAGGATCCTGCATTATAACACTTCAAAAGTGCTTGAAGGTTATTTGGGACGCGCGGAGTTCATGAAAGCTGCTACAGAGCATAGGTACATGCAAACAAGGAGCAGGAGTAAACCATTCATCTCCTCGAGTCTGCCCCACCATTCAATAAGATCACGACTAATCCGATAGTAACCTCAAATCTGCAACCTGCCCCCTCCTGATAACCTTTCACACCCCCTTACCAGGAACCTATCTATCTCCGCCTTAGAAAATGGTCAAAGACTCAAACTCAGTTCCTGGAAAGGTGGTGGAAGCAAAGACCCTTGACCTCTTGACCCTCTGACGGAAAAGATTTTGCCTCGTCTCCATTGCAAGTGTTCCTTTTTTTTTAAACAAACAATTTTATTGAGGTATTTTTTGGCATTGTAAACAGTTACAGATTACAGAAATATGCAAACATCAACGGAAAACCAACACTTCAACCAAACCATAATGCACATACCCGCTCCTCTCCCATGGATACTACCCGCCTATTTATCCCTCCTACTCTACTTGAATCTCCCCCTCCCCCCTTGCTGACGTTCACTCTCCCGCGAAGAAGTCGATGAATGGTGCCACCTTCGGGTGAACCCCAGTACAGATCCCCTCAAGGCGAACTTGATTTTTTTCCATACCCAGAAAACTTGACATGTCCGAAAGCCATAGTTCGGTCTTCGGGGGTTTTGAGTCCCTCCAGGCCAGCAGTATTCGCTGCCAGGCTATTAGGGAAGCAAAGGCCAGAACATCTGCCTCTTTCTCCCCCTGGACTCCCGGGTCTTCCAAAACCCCGAAAATTCCCACCTCTGGACTCATCACCACCCCTCTTGTTTTCAGCACCCGGGACATGATCCCCGCAAATTCCTCCCAGTACCCCCATGCTTAGGACATGCCCAAAACATGTGAACGTGGTTCGCTGGGCCTCCCGCGCATCTCGCGCACTTGTCCTCTACCCCAAAGAATTTGCTCATCCGAGCCACCCTCATGTGGGCCCGGTGAACGACCTTAAACTGAATCAGGCTGAGCCTGGCACATGTTGCGGTTGAGTTTACCCTACTCAGAGCTTCCGCCCACAGCCCGTCCTCCATCTCCCCGCCGAGCTCCTCCTCCCATTTGAGTTTCAGTTCCTCCTCTGGGACTCTTCCCCCTTCATGAGCACCTTGTAGATATCCGAGTCTCTACCCTCTCCTCCTTCTCCTCTAGAGACTATTCTGTCCTGGATCCCTATTGGCGGGAGGGGTGGGAAGGATGGGATCTGTCTGCATACAAAGCCCCGCACCTGTAAGTACCTAAAGTCATTTCCCCTTTCCAGCCCAGCTTTCTCCTCCAACTCCCTCAAACTCGCAAAGCTCCCCTCCAGGAACATATCGCCCACCCTCCTCACCCCCGCCAACGCCATGTTCGAAACCCTCCATCCATGTTCCCGGGGCGAATCGATGGTTATCACAAATTGGAGCCCAGACCAACGCACCCACCTCCACTGGCCCCAAATCCGCAGGGCCGCCCCCACTACCGGGTTGGTGGAGTACCTGGCCGGCGACAGCGGTAGGGGAGCCGTGACCAGGGCTGCCAAACTGGTGCCCCTGCAGGAAGCCGCCTCCACCCGCTCCCAGAGAGACCCCGTACCCACCATCCACTTCCTTATCATGGGAGATTGGCCTCTATGACCCTCAGGATTCCGGGTCCTTGTCCCGCTTTAATATCAGCGAGATGGTGGCTTGCGATGTCGTCGGAGGCAGGGTCCCTCTGTCCCTCGCCTCATTAAAAATCCTAGTCAGGACCGGTCCCATTATCTCCGAGAACTTCTTGTAAAACTCTACTGGGTATCCATCCGGTCCCGGGACTTTCCCCGACTGCATGGCCTTTAGATCCCCCAGTACCTACTCCGCTCTAATCGGGGCCCCCAGCCCGTCAACTAGTCCCCCGCCTACTTTTGGGAAGGTTAGTCTATCCAGGAACCATTTCATCTCCTCTGGCTCTTCCGGGGGTTCTGAAGTGTACAGCTCACTATCGAAGTCCCGAAATACCTTATTCAGTCCTGCCGGGTCCTCCACTCTGCTCTCCTCCCCATCAACCACTCTACTTATTTCCCTGGCCGCCTCCCTCTTCCTGAGTTGCTGCGCTAGCAATCTGCTGGCCTTCTCCCCATGCTCATACACCACTTCCCTCGCCTTCCTAAGTTGTTCCACGGCCCTACTCGTGGATAGCACCCCCAGTTCCGCCTGCAATCTCCGTCTCTCCCTGAGTAGGTCCTCCCCCGGGGACCCCGCATGCTCCTCGTCTATCCGGTGAATCTCCTTAACCAACCTATCCATTTCTGCTCTGTCCGCCCTGACCCTGTGAACCCGAATTGAGATCAGCTCCCCCCTCACTACTGCCTTCAGCGCCTCCCACAGGGTCGCTGCTGAAACCTCCCCCGTATCGTTCACCTGCAAGTAATTTTGCGTACACCTCCGAAGTCTCTCACATATCCCCTCCTCCGACAACAGTCTTACGTCTAACCTCCGTTGCGGGCGTTGGTAATTCGCCCCCCCCCCCCCCCGACCTGCAGGTCCACCCAGTGCGGGGCATGGTCCGAGATAGTGATTGCCGACTATTCCGTATCTTTTCCTTCCCTACACAGTCCCTGCTCAAGATAAAGAAATCAATCCTAGAGTATACTTTATGAACATACTAGTAGCCCCTTCCCGTTGGCTGTCTGGCTCTCCATGGGGCCACTGCCCCCATTTGCTCCATGAACCCTGTCAGCTCCCTTGCTATTGCTGGGAGCCTACCCGTTCTGGGACATGACCGGTCTAGCCCCTGGTCGAGGACCGTATTAATGTGCCCCCCCCCCGGTCCCCCCATCATCAACTTGCGTGAGTCTAGGTCTGGGATCTTCTCCAGCACTCTTCTAATAAAGTCAGCGTTGTCCCAGTTCGGCGCATATATGTTCACCAGCACCACTCTCCTCCCCTTCGGCTTGCCCCTTACCATAAGGAATTTGCCCCCGCCGTCTGCGATTACGCCCTCCGCCTCAAATTTATCCCGCTTATTGATCATAATTGCTACCCCCCTGGACGTCCAAGCCCGTGGGGAAGACCTGGCTGATCCAGCCCTTCCTTAGCCTAGTCTGGTCAGACACTTTCAGATGTGTCGCCTGCAACATAATTACGTCCGCCTTCAGAGCCCGTAAGTGCGCAAACACGCGTGCCCTTTTGACTGGCCCATTTAGTCCTCTGACATTCCAGGTGATCAGCCTGGTTGGGCCCCCCCCCCCCCAAACACCGGTCAGCCATAACCTCTCTTGGGCCCGCCCCCGGCCCATGCACCGCTCTTGGCCGCCTCCACCACCGACCTCCTCTCCATTACCTACTTCAGACCCCTCCCATTCAGCAGAATAACTCACTCTCCCCTCCCCCCCCCCCCCCCCCCCCTCCCCAGCAACATCCCCCGATAGCCCCACCCCTGCCATCTACTGGCTGTATCCCCCCCCCCCCCCACCTGACTCCCTTGACTAGCCAATCTGCTAGCCCGGTGACCCCTCCGACCCCCACTTGTCTCACTCCCATTGTTTCCCCGACCTCATGTCCCCACTCCCCAGAACACCATCCCCCACTCCGACCCACTGGAGCAGTCTCATTAAAATGGGAAAGATCAAACAAGATGGGAACATCAAACAGCAACGCGAGGCTGCTCCAGGTACAAGACAGTCCCAGCTGTGATTGCAAGTGTTTCTTTTTGATAGCTTTTTCTCGCCCCCCCCCCCTCTTAATTCCTTTCCTCTCTTCAGCTCACATTCACGATTATTTTTATTAATCATAATCTTTATTATTGTCACAAGTAGGTTTACGTTAACACTGCAATGAAGTTACTGTGAAAAGCCCCTAGTCGCCACATTCCGGCGCCTGTTCGGGTACACTGAGGGCGAATTCAGAATGTCCAATTCACCTAACAGCACGTCATTCGGGACTTGTGGGAGGAAACCGGAGCACCCGGAGGAAACCCACGCAGACACGAGGAGAACGTGCAGACTCCGCACAGACAGTGACCCAAGCTGGGAATCGAACCTGGGACCCTGGCACTGTGAAGCAACAGCGCTAACCACTGTGCTACCGTGCCACCTTTTCCATGCTGATCATATTCATGCACCCATTATCGATCTTCCTGTTACTGCTAGGTGACGCTTTAATTAACCTGGAGTGCAGGCTGTTGAGTGTACGGGACTCTTAAGATTCAACTGTTTCCAGTACTGTGTTGGCTGGTGTGGAGACGGGACGTTTTTAGAAACCTGATATTCGCAAATGAAGATGTTTCACAGTTTATTTAATCCCACCAGCCTTTCCTTTGAACTTTTCAACAGGTCTTCTCTCTCCTCTTCCTGACCCAACGTTATTTACCCCTTGCTGGGGCATCATTGAATCATAGAGTGGTTACAGCATTAAAGGAGGCCATTTCCCATTGTGTCTGTGCTAACTGCCTGCAAGAGCAAGTTGACGAGTCCCTCTTCCCCCCTGCACTTTTTCCATAATTCTTCAAATGTTTGCGCTTCAGATAATCATCCAATTTCCCGTTGAAAGTAACAATTGAGTCGGCCTCGATTGCGCCCTTGGGCAGTGCCTTCCGGATCGAAACCACTCACTGCGTTTTTAAAAAGATGATTTCCCTCATTTCGCCCGTGGCACCTTTAAATCAGCGCTTTCTGTTTCCATTGACGAAAGAGTCGGGACCCCCCCCCCCCCTCCTGCCAGGCTATCTGCAGTGCTTCTGCCACACATTTTCATTTAGTTTGTCCTGGGGCCAGAGGAAACCCAGGGCCTACTTTGGGCCGAGCCTTTATGGCCCACCATTACCTATTGAAGCCATCGAGGAAGCTCACCAATTTTATTTTCCCCCTTCACCTCCAGTCCTAACGACGTGGGGCTGGGTTTCACAGTCGGTGACGAAGGATTGCAACTCGCCGCTGACTTCGAACAAAGGTTCCCGCGAGGATCTTGCAATCTCTGTGGCCTGAGTTTCTCAACTTCATGGTTTGGATTTGAATCTGGCGCCCAGGCCGAGGGGATCTCCAGGCATGTATCAGCAGTGACGTCATCAAACAGGGTAAGCAGCTAATCACATTGAAGTATTCTCACAGACTGCAAACCTGAAATTTAAAACCACTGATTATCCTGTCACATTTTCAGAGAACGAAATAAATAATTGTGATTGGATTAAGATAGAAGCTAAAATATCATAAACAAAATCTCAGCACGGTGGCGCAGTGGTTAGCACTGCTGCCTCACGGCGCCGAGGTTCCTGGTTAAATCCCGACCCTGGGTCACTGTACATGTGGAGTTTGCACATTCTCCCCGTGTTTGCGTGGGTTTCGCCCCCACAACCCAAAGGTGTGCAGGGTAGGTGGATTGGCCACGCTAAATTGCCCCTTAGTTGGCAAAAATGAATTGGGTACTCTAAATTGATTTTTAAGAAAATATCATAAACTATAATATATACTTTAAAACTGGTATTTTAAGGGCGGCACGGTGGCACAATAGCTAGCACTGCTGCCTCACGGCACTGGGGACCTGGGTTTGATCCTGGCCCCGTGTCACTGTCCACGTGCAGTTTGCACATTCTCCCCGTGTCTGTGTAGGTCTTACCCCTGCAACACAAATATGTGCAGGGTAGGTGGATTGGCCACATTAAATTGCCCCTTAATTGGAAATTTGTAAAAAATTATATATATTTTTATTTCTAATCCAGAAATTTCCCATTGCATAAATATAATTTAGGGCCAGTTTCGCTGCAATTATTAACAACAATTTATATTACGGGGGAAAAAAGGTGCTGATTGTTGGCAAGTTGACTCTCTGGCATTGCCATGAAGAAAGCAACAGGGAACTATAGGCTGCTCAAGCTCCTGGGTAATTCACAAAAAAGGCACAAGGCTTGGAAATTTTTTGTTGTTGCATAGAATGGATCTCTGCCTATCAATGTATTACACTTCTAGCAACTGTAAATTAGCCATGTCATGAGTTGTAGAAATTTGTTGTTCGTGTAGCGATTCGCTCACTCAGGATCGTTCAGCAAGTGCTGCCCATCAAATTCTGTTTCCATTACATGGAATTTTCTGAATGATTTCAAGCGTTTTGGATATTGTATTCAATGATTCCATCCATTGTCCTGGTTAATATGTCACCGTGGTCATAATGGGATCGGTGTATAATGTTCAATTATAAATTAGTTGATTATGTGGAAGAGCCTTGTAGGTTATTGAAATTTGTATTACGAGCCTTGCAAAAATTATTTGGGAGCGTGCTTGATTTATTTTCATTTCATGCATTTCATAAGAAATAGGAGCAAGAGTAGACCATTCGGCCCATCAAGCCTACTCTTTCATTCAATATGATCATGGCTTATCTGGCTGTGGCCTTAGCACCAGTTTCTGGCCTGTTCCCCATAGCCCTCGACTCCCTTGTCAATCGAAAACCTGTCTAACTCAGCCTGGAATAAATTTAATAAACCAGCCTCCACTGTCCTGAGGAAGAGAATTGCAAAGAAAAAAATCCACCTCGCCTTTATCGTAAATGGGAGGCCTCTTTATCTTTAAACTATGGCTTGTGTGTGAGTTTGAGAATCATTTCCCTCCGATCTTGGAGTCGGTTTGCTTAGCTTAAGAGCTGATGAGGGTATTGAGGTATATGCTTCGGTCCATATTCTGAAGGTTACAGGGTGAAACCAACTGGCTAAGAGCTGTTTGTCAACACATTTTCTCTTTCTTAAATCCATCCTGTGGAAGGGGATCCCCAGTAACTGCATCGTTGTCCCCGGTTGGGAGAGTAAGAGCAATAAAGCTCATTCATATGAGCGTTGAGAATTTTATATATTGTACAATGGATATTGCCATCCACCATCGTTTTCACTTGGAATGGATAACAATTTACTCACTGGAGATAAAAACACTTCTGAAATAAGAGACCAGGACAGCAATCTAGGAAGGCAAATTGAATGTTGTCATTTTCTGCAATGGGAAAGGAATATAAAGCAGGGATGTTTTGCTACAGCTGTACAGGGTATTATTGCTGAGACTGCATCTGGAGTTGAGTTATGGTTTCCTTATTTAAGAGGTATAATAATAATGTTTATTATGGGTGACACGGTAACACTGTGGCTGTTAGCACTGTGGCTTCACAGCACCAGGGTCCCAGGTTCGATTCCCGGCTTGGGTCACTCTCTGTGCGGAGTCTGCACGTTCTCCCCGTGTCTGCGTGCGTTTCCTCCGGGTGCTCCGGTTTCCTCCAACAAGTCCCGAAAGACGTGCTTGTTAGGTGAATTGGACATTCTGAATTCCCCCTCAGACCCGAACCGGCGCCAGAGTGTGGCGACTAGGGGCTTTTCACAGTAACTTCATTGCAGTGTTGATGTGAGCCTACTTGTCACACCAATAATAATGATTATTATTATTATTAGTTTAATAGTATTAGAAAATCAAACCTGGGCCTCTGGCATTGTGAAGCAATGGTGCTAGCCACTATGCAACGTACCGCCCATTTAAGAGGGTATAATTGCATTAGAAGCAGTTCGGAGGGTCGCTGTCTGTGTGGAGTTTACACATTCTCCCCGTGTCTGTGTGAGTCTCGCCCCCACAACCCAAAGTTGTGCAGGTTATGTGGATTGGCCAACGCTAAATTGCCCCTTAATTGGAAAAAAAAGTAATTGGGTACTTTAAACTTTTATTTTTAAAAGAAGCAATCCGGCGAAGGTTCACTTGACTGATGCCAGGGTTTGGGGAGGGGGTGCTATTGTATGAGGAAAGATTGGACAGGTTGAGCCTGTATCCATTGGAGTTCAGAAGATTGAGAGGCGATCTTATTGAAACACAAGATTCTGAGGGGACTTGACGGAGTGGAAACAGACAGGATGTTTCCCCTTTAGGTCACAGTGTAAAAATAAACGGTCTCCCATTCAAGACGGAAATGAGGAGAACTTTCTTCTGAGGATCTCAAAGTCTGTGGAACTCTCTCTTTGTCAGAGAGCAGTGCAGACTTGTTCAAGGCTGAGATAGGTTCTTGATTGAGAATGGAGTCTTGGGGGTAGGAAGGATGAGAATTGAGCCCACATTCCGATCAGCCATGATCTTATTGAGTAGGCCCGACGAACCAAACGGTGTACACCTGCCTTTGACTCATGTGTTCGTAAGTAGGAGCTCATCACCGAGTAGGAATCTGACAAAAATAACCATCAAAAATTCTAATGCTGGAGGGCAAACATTCGTACTCTTCCAAACTCTAGATTGGCTGTGCTTTTCAACTTCGCAAATCTACAAATAAATTATTGCCTGCTGTTAGTTGAGTGGAATCAGCCAGCCTTGTTGAGAATATCGCAATGTGTAACGTCTATAACAGGCGACACATTTCCGTGTTCATAGAATTTCATAGGATTTACAGTGCAGCAGGAGACCATTCGGCCCATCGAGTCGGCACCAGCCCCTGGAAAGAGCACCCCACTTAGGCCCACGCCCTCCACCCTATCCCCGTAACCCAACCCAACCTTTTTTTATCACTAAGGGTAATTTATCATGGCCAATCCACCTAACCTGCACATCTTTGGACTGTGGGAGAAAACCGGAGGAAACCCACGCAGACAGTGGGAGAACGTTCTAGAATCATAGAATTTAGTGCTGAAGGAGGCCATTCAGCTCATCGAGTCTGCATCTTCCTTGGAAAGAGCACCCCACTTAAGCCCACTCCATCCCCGTCACCCCACCTAACCTTTTTGGACACTTAGGGCAATTTATCATGGCCAATCCACCTAGCCTGCACATGAAAATGAAAAATGAAATGAAAATCGCTTATTGTCACAAGTAGGCTTCAAATGAAGTTACTGTGAAAAGCCCCTAGTCGCCACATTCCGGCGCCTGTTCGGGGAGGCTGGTATGGGAATTGCTGGCCTGCCTTGGTCTGCTTTCAAAGCCAGCGATTTAGCCCTGTGCTAAACAGACCATCTTGGTCCCCACTGTTTGTTTCTATGCATGCAACAGCTGAGCTGCCCATAGCAAGGTCCAGTACGGTGCTGAGGAAGCAGAGTCTGTAGTTCAGCACTCTGGAGTGGAAATCAACCTCATAGCAGATACATCGCTGTGCCAAAGCCTGTGGACCTTGAATGAATGAATAAACCTGGTAAGAGGCATTACACTTGAAAGTCTGGGTTGGCACATTGCAAGTGTTAAGTTATTTTCTGTAATGAGGCAGCAACAGCTTGCATTTACGTAGCACCTTTAACATCGTAAAAGGTCCCAGGATCATCGTCAAATGTAATTTTACGCCGCAACATGCAAGGAGATACTTGCACAAATGACACAACGTTTGGTCAAAGAGGAAGTTTTAAGGAGACGCAGGTGGAGTGAGTTTCGGGAGGGAGACTCGGAGCCTTGGGCCCAGGCAGCTGAAGGCATGGCAAACAATGGTGTAGAGGTTTAAAGCAAATTACTGCGGATGCTGGCATCTGAAACAAAAGCGCAGAATGCTGGACAATCTCAGCTGGTCTCGCAGCATCTGTGGGGGGCGAAGGGAGCTAATGTTTCGAGTCTTGATGGCTCTTTGTCAAAGCTGGGGAGAACTGGAAATAAGGTCAGCTTTGTATTGTTGTGGGGGGAGGGAGTGTGGGGGGGGGGGAGAAAGGGGTGCGGGGGAGGGGGGAAAAGAGGTGAGGGGGTGGGGGGGGGGGGGAAAGGGGTGCTCGATAGAGGGCCAGCGATAGGTGGAGACTGACAAAGATGTTGTGGACAGAAAGACCGGAATGTAAGTGCGGGTGATTAAGGATTTGGATTTTGTTTGTTGTCATGTGTACCAAGGTACAGTGAACAGTATTTTTCTGAGAGTTGCTCAACGGATCATTAAGTGCATGAAAAGACAAGGAAATAAAAGAAATCTGGGTGCTGATAGTAGCACATAAGAAATTAGAATGTGTTGAAGGCGGAACAAAGGTAAGCAGTGTGTCAAACGGCAACTAGGACCAGGGCACAGATGGCCCACGTAAGGGGAAGGGGGGACAATGGTGAGGGGGAAAGCAGATCAGTGGAAGAAATGAAAATAAATTGACAGAAATATAAAATGGGGTGAAGCTGGAGGAGAGAGTTCACAGTCGGAAGTTGGTGAACTCAATGTTAAGTCCGGAAGGCTGTAACGGGCCTAATCGGAAGGTGAGGTGCTGTTTGCGCTGGGCTTCACTGGAACATTGCAGCAGGCCACCTGTTCAACAACTTCAATGATCAGGGGCAGCGCGGTAGTATTGTGGATAGCACAATTGCTTCACAGCTCCAGGGTCCCAGGTTCGATTCCCGGCTTGGGTCACTGTCTGTGCGGAGTCTGCATATCCTCCCCGTGTGTGCGTGGGTTTCCTCCGGGTGCTCCGGTTTCCTCCCACAGTCCAAAGATGTACAGGTTAGGTGGATTGGCCATGCTAAATTGCCCATAGTGTCCAAAATTGCCCTTAGTGTTGGGTTGGGTTACTGGGTTATGGGGATAGGGTGGAAGTGTGGGGTTGGGTAGGGTGCTCTTTCCAAGAGCCGGTGCAGGCTTGATGGGCCGAATGGCCTCCTTCTGCACTGTAAATTCTATGAAATATTCTGTGAAACTTCAGACTGTGAATTCTCTCCTCCATCTACACCAATTTTATATTTCTATCAGTTTATCTCCGTAACTGCTTAAAACTGTCCCAACTGAGGCCCAACATGTTTTGATTCTTTTATGGGATGTGGACACCCCACGTTCTAGACCAGCACTTATTTATTGCTCTAGAGAAGGTGGTAGTGAGCTTGGAACCATGAGGTTTAGGCACAACCCACAGTGCTGTTCGGAAGGGTGTTCCAGGATTTGAACCCAATGACAGTGAAGGAACGCCGATATAATTCCCAAGTCTGGATGATATGTGGCTTGGCGGGGAACTTCCAAGTGGTGGTGGTCCTGTGTATCTGCTGCCCTTGTCCCTTCTAGTTAGTAGAGGGTCTGGATTTAGAAAGTGCTGCTGAAGGACCCTCTTGGGAAGTTGCTGCAGCGCATCTTGTAGATAAATTAATAAATAATCTTTATTGTCACAAGTAGGCTTACATTAACACTGCAATGCAGTTACTGTGAAAATCCCCTAGTCGCCACATTCCGGCGCCTGCTCGGGTACACCGAGGGAGAATTCAGAATTCTCAGCTGGTACAGGAATTGAACCCGCGCTGCTGGCCTTGTTCTGCTTCGTAAACCAGCTGTCTAGCCCACTGGTGCACACTGCTGTCATCGTGCTTCAGTGGTGGAGGGAGCGGATGTAGAAGGTGGCAGATGGGGTGCCAATCAAGCAGGGCTGCTTTGTCCCAGGTGAGCTTCTTGAGTGTTGTTGGAGCTGCGCTCATCCAGGCAAGTGAAGAGTTCCATCACACTCCAGACTTGTGCCTTGTACATGGCGTACAGGCTTTGGGGAGTCAGGGATTGAGTTACTCGCTGCAGCAGTCCCAGCCTCCTGACCTGCTCTTCTTGCCGCAGTATTTACCTGACTCGTCCAGTTCTGGTCATTGATAACCCCCAGGATGTTGATGATGGGGGAATTCAACAATATCATTCGTATTGAAATTGGGAAGAAAATGCCAAACGCTGTTACAGAAGTGGGCAATTTTTATGGTGGACGCGAACATGCCGAATGTTAAATGCAGTTTCTAATTCCCAATTGTTCTCGATGCAGTGTGGAATTACCCCATCACTTTCCACATTTGAGCATCAGTGACAATCAATGTGCCCCGATATGTGTATGTCACAGAACTGATTTGCACAGTGTGAGTAGTTAAGATTTGAAGATGTTTAAGAAAACAATTAGCTTTACAAAATATAATAATCTTTATTGTCACAAGTAGGCTTACATTAACACTGCAAATTACGTTACTGTGAAATTCCCCTGGTCGCCATGTTCCGGTGCCTGTTCGGGTACACACTGAAGCACGATGACAGCCGTGTGCACCAGTGGGCTAGACAGCTGGTTTGTGATGCAGAACAAGGCCAGCAGCGCGGGTTCAATTCCCGTACCAGCTGGGAATTCTGAATTCTCCCTCTGTGTACCCAGACAGGCGCCGGAGGGAGAATTCAGAATGTCCAAATTACCTGACCAGCATGACTTTCGGGAAACCCATGCAGACGCGCGAAGAACCTGCAGACTCCACACTGAACCAAGCCAGGAACCGAACCCGGGCCCCTGGCGATGTGATGCAACGGTGCTAACCACTGTGCTACCATGTGTTGGCATTCTTTCACAGAAGTCCGATCCTGCATGTCTTGCAATCAGGAGGTATCAGGAACATTTGATTATGATTTAAGGTCACCTTTACAAGAACATGTACAGTTAACGATACAGCAATTGGTATTGTAAGTGACTTTATATTTATTTTTTAAAAAAGTAATTTATGCTAGGTCATCTTATTTTGGTTATTTGAAGTAATTTGTTTTCTTCACAACACATTACACTGCCTAATGTCTACTGGCTGCAGTCTCTTATTAACTGGCCTGTATTTACAATATTACTGCAAAGGCTGATGTATATAAAACAAGATGGGAAGCTTAAATTCTTGTAGTTTATTGGATCTTCAATCTGCCGAAGGATTCATGCTGTTGGTTCAGGTTCAAGTTATTAAAGCACAGTCACCAAAGGCATTACAAGCATGCGTACATGTTTAAACCCTGAGCAGCAGTAATTCGTAGTGTAATTCCACAGAGCCCTGCAAGCCACAGAGTATAGTATATTCAGTCGGTGTTACTAGCCATTCATTACTCTTGCATGTTCTATGGGTATTTGCAGTGCACCTTGATTACTAGAAACCCTATGCAGTGTTGCACCCCCGACGGGACGTGGGGCCTGTCTGAGCAAGGCAAGCAACTGTTTGCCTCCTTAACTGATCGGACTGAAGAATGCTCACCGAGCCACACTTGAGTCTAAACTAGGATGTGTAAATTGTAATAGTTAAATTGCACATGGAAATCAAAATAAAGAGTGGGAAAGAAAGATGGGATTAAGGGAGGAACAGAAATAAAGTTATTTTTATTCTTAGAATCTCCAACAATTAAAACATGAAGAAGGCATGAGATTCCACACTTGTCAGTTTATTTTCATTCCCAGAGTAATTGAAGCTTGTCACCCGTCAATTGTTCACTTGAATAGATCAGCCGTATCTTTTTCTGTTGTGTTTGGTGGGTAAATAATACAGTTTCCTACTCTTTTCCGTGTATTTCAATGCCGGGTCTGTCGGTGAGATACCAGTGGAGATCAGTTTCTAGCGAAACCGGACAACTCGGAATGCAGTCTTGATGACCAATGCTGGTCCCACTATGTCGTTATTTTGGAAATTCCAGAATTGAATAATCTTTTATTAGTGTCACAAGTAGGCTTACATTAACACTGCAATGAGGTTACTGTGAAAATCCCCTAGTCGCCACACTCCGGGAATCGAACCTGGAACCCTAACTCTGTGACGCAACAGTGCTACCGTACCGCCCATTTCATCCATCAACGGCGAGGGAATGGGGCCTACGCCCAAGTCAGGATGCTGTGCGACTTGGGGGGGGGGGGGGGGGGGGGGGGGGGGGGTTCAAGTTGATGGTGGTCGCATGATCCTATCGTCCTTTGTAGGTGATAGAGTTAGCTTGGCTGGGAGGTGATTTCGAAGTGAGCTTGATGACTTGCTGGAGTCCATCCTGTAGTTGCTGCACACTGCAACCATGGCGCACTGGTGGTGGAGCAGTCCACATGGAGAGTCGAGTGGGCTGGGTAGACATTAAGTGCAATGTTCTGTTCTTGGAGTGTTACATCTGCACCCCAACCAAGTGAATGATGAGTCTTTAACTGAGAATTGTTAAATGTGCTTATATTGCTGGACTAATCTGGAGACGTCGACTAATGTGTGCTTAACACCAGCATCGACTGCTATGGTGTGCTAAAGCAATCCACAGGAAATTTAGGCATGTGTTTCCCATGACAAGATCCCGTACTATAATCAACATAATATCTGTAGAAGGGTGCAGCAGGTAACTGAAGGACAGGCTAGCTTCGACACAGAACTCGTCCTGTATTATAAGATTAAAAAGGTTTTCCACAATGTTTTTTTATAAACTCCCTCCCGAAGAATTTTTTGTCCAGCGTTTTGGTGATCAACAGAAATAAATCATAGAATGATGCAACACTAAAGGTAGTCATTCGGCCCATCCTGTCCGTGCTAGCTCTTTGGAAGAGTTATCCAATTCATCCCACTCCCCTGCTCCTTCCCATGGTCCTGCAAATGTTTCCTCCTTCAGGATTTGTCCAGTTCCCTATTCAAAGTTCCTATTGAATCTCCTCCGATCACCCTTTCAGACAACGCCTTCCACATACTCGCTCCCTTCCTGAAAATTGGCTTCTGTATCTATGTGTGGATTGTAAGTGATAAATGATTCCCCAGTGTGTGGTTTGTGTCGAGGCAGTTCTTTTGGTTGACTTTGAGTTTAGGGTTCTGTGCTATAGATTCTATTTTGTTAAGTGAACAAACTTTGCTACGTTTGTGACCTATATCCTTCCAGCCACCCACATCTTGGAAAGGGTCTAGAGGAGGTTCACAAGAATGATCCCTGGAATGAAGAGCTTGTTGTTTGAGGAACTGTTGAGGACTCTGGGTCTGTACTCGTTGCAGTTTAGAAGGATGAGGGGGGATCTTATTAAAACTTACAGGATACTGCGAGGCCTGGGTAGAGTGGATGTGGAGAGGATGTTTCCACTTGTAGGGAAAAACTAGAACCAGAGGACACCATCTCAGACTAAAGGGACGATCCTTTAAAACCGAGACGAGGAGGAATTTCTTCAGCCAGAGGGTAGTGAATCTGTGGAACTCTTTGCTGCAGAAGGCTTTGGAGGCCAAATCATTGAGTGTCATTAAGACGGAGATAGATAGGTTCTTGATTAATAAGATCAGAGGGCAGCACGGTGGCGCAGTGGTTAGCACTGCGGCCTCACAGCGCCGAGGTCCCAGGTTGATCCGGCTCTGAGTCACTGTCCGTGTGGAGTTTGCACATTCTCCCCATGTTTGCGTGGGTTTCGCCCCCACAACCAAAGATGTGCAGGGTAGGTGGGTCGGCCACGCTAAAATTGCCCCTTAATCGGGAAAAAAATGAATTGGGCACTCTAAATTTGTTTATTTTTTTTAAATAAGGGGAATCAGGGGTTATGGGGAGAAGGCAGGAGAATGGGCATGAGAAAATTATCAGCCATGATGGAATGGCGGAGCAGACTCGATGGGCCGAGTGGCCTAATTGTGCTCCTACAGCTTTAAGGTCTTCTAACACATGCATCCTCATGAAACCCAAATGATTCTCTAGCTCCACGTTTTTCGATCAACACCCACCCCACCCCCAACCCCGAGGAGGCTGCTGGACATAACTTGGCAGCTCCACACAATACGATTTGAGGGGGGGGGGGGGGGGGGGGGGGGGGGGGGGGGGTTGGCGAAAGGGCAAAGAAAACTGTGTCGCGTGACAGCACCTGTCCTGACCAATTGTGGTTGTTCTAAAGTGCTCCATAACCTGCATCTTTCCTGCGGGGCCTGTTAACTGGTAATGAATTGTCGTGGGGAGCGAAACCTGACTTGACATAAGATGGCGTGACATTGAGGGGTGGAA
Organism: Scyliorhinus torazame; assembly: GCF_047496885.1. Taxonomy (NCBI): domain Eukaryota; kingdom Metazoa; phylum Chordata; class Chondrichthyes; order Carcharhiniformes; family Scyliorhinidae; genus Scyliorhinus; species Scyliorhinus torazame. The sequence continues at coordinate 9,657,126 of NC_092717.1, forward strand.
AAGGTCATTCTGCCTGTTGTTGCTCTGAAGGCCTCGAGCTTTCATTTTCCCAGCGCAAACGGCTGCACATGTCCCGATAATAATTTGCTATGTTAGGATGGCATAACATGCCCTTAACAAGCTTGACCTGACAGGTAGTTGATGGATGTTTAAAATCCAGTACCCATAATAGTAGCATTTTATTGTCTTTCTGGAGTTTTCTTACAGTCAGCCAGTTCTGATTTGGAACAAACTAGTTACCTGCATTAAAAACTCGTTTACCAAATTGATCCAAAAAATGTACAATCTACTCAAATCAAATGGACTCCTAGCAGTTTCTAGCCACAGCCTGTAAGTATGATTCTTTAGAGCCTAAAAGGAGAGAGAGGGTGACCGAATACAAACAAACGCACATGCAAACTATTGGACGGGGTTTGTTATCAAACCATGTGTTGGATGTATCCGTAAAAGCAAATATGTGGGTCTAATTTCAAAAGGTTGACTGCCCAGGACACCATTTACAGAAATTTTAAAATCATTACCTTCAGGTGCTTTGGGAATTTTTTTTTTTTTCTTCTTGATTGTTTAAGGATTGGGATTTAATTGATGGGTTAGTAGAGGGGAAAATCATTTTTAATTGCAGGTGACATAGTGCCAATGTAGGATAAGTGGAGGTCACCTCATCGATCCGCAAATGTAGATTGATGTGAAACGTTATGTCTTGGTCGCAGGAATACAGATCCACCTGAAAATAAGTGTCTAAATGGGGTGAAGGAGCAGGAAGATTTGGATACAGATACACATATCATTGAAAGTTGTACAGAGATGGAATTGAAAAAGTTGCGGAAACTAGCACATAGCTGTGGTTAGACCACGCTAAGAGTATTGTGGACTGTTCTGGTCTCCCATGTTATTTAAAAAAGGATATCGTGAATTAATTTACTAGGGTGATACAAAACTGAGGTGTTATACTTGCCAGGAAAGATTAAACAGGTTGAGCCTTTCTTCTCTAGCAAAGAGCCTGGGCTTGCGAAATCCTGCCAACTGTCCTGACACCTCTTTAACCTGTGATTATCCCTCTATCCAGTTGCACCGCCTGGACCTGTAAATACTTAATTACCTACTAAGACTCTCATTCAAAGTATCATCTTGCATCATTGGCTTTGTCCTACATATGCTGTGTTTGTGTAACCTACCTCTTCACTCACCTGATGAAGGAGCTACGTTCCAAAAGCTAGTGATTCCAATAAGGATTCATGTCTCACTACATTTAACGACATTTTAACCCCCCCCCCCCCCCCCCCCAAATCTGGCCTGGGCGTGCAAAATCCTACCAACTATCCTGGCTTGAGACAATTCACATCTCTTTAACCTGTGATTATCCCCCTCTCCAGATGCACCGTCTGGACCTGTAAAGACTTAATTACCCGCAAAGACTCTCATTCAAAGTATCACGTTGCATCATTGGCTCTGTCTTTCTATGCTGTGTTTGTGTAACCTGCCTCTTCACTCGCCTGATGAAGGAGCTACGTTCCAAAAGCTAGTGATTCCACATAAACGTGTTGGACTTTAGCCTGGTGCTGTAAGAGTCCTTCTGTGCCCACCCCAGTCCAACGCTGGCATCTCCAAATCTCAAGCAAGGAGAAGGTGCAGGGATGACCTGACCGAGGTCTTTAAATTACATAAGTGTTTGTAAGCGGATAGGCAAGAGCGAAAATGTTTATTACAGTGGTGGAGACCAGAACATTATGGCCACAAACATAAGATGATCATCCATAAATCCAGTAGGCAATTCTGAGAAGCTTCCTTCCCCACAGGATGATGGGAATGTGATCGCGCTACCATAGGGAGTATTTGAGGTGAGGTGAGTAGCATTGGTCCACTTAAGGGGAACGTGGAAAAACACACGCGGGGGAAAGGAATGGAAGGAAGGGATAGATGGAAGAGGGGAGGCAGGCGGTTGAATGGCCTCTTTCTGTGCTGTGGGCAGTGGTGATGTCGCTGTTAGTTTTAATCGCACGTTAAGACTTAGATTGGAATTCATTTTGGAAAAGCTGCCTGAAATGTAGCCCACTGCTGCTGGCAATATTACTGACCGCGGATGGTGAACAAAACTTGACTTTTACAAAACCCAAAGAGAAATTTGTCAGCTAACGTTGCCGTCAGAGGTAGGTTCTTTACTCAGAGTAGTACGGGCGTGGAATACCCTGCCTGCAACAATAGTGGACTCGCCAACACTAAGGGCAATTCAAATGGTCATTGGATAGACATATGGACGATAAGGGAATAGTGTAGATGGGCTTTAGAGTGGTTTCACAGGTCGGCGCAACATCGAGGCCGAAGGGCCTGTACTGCGCTGTAATGTTCTGTGTGTCTGCATGGGTTTCCTCCGGGTGCTCCGGTGTCCTCCCACAAGTCCCGAAAGATGTGCTTGTTAGGTAATTTGACATTCTAAAATCTCCTCAGTGTACCCGAACAGGCGCCGGAGTGTGGCGAGTAGGGGATTTTCCACGGTGGCTTCATTGCAGTGTTATGTAAGCCTACTTGTGATAATGAAGATTATTAATAAAGATTATTATTGGATAATGCAGGTTAGGTGGATTGGTCATGATAAATTGCCCTTGGTGTCAAACAAAGGGTTAGGTGGTGTTACTGGGATAGGGTGGAGAACTGGGCTTGGGTGGGGTGCTCTTTCCAAGGGCTGGTGCAGACTCGATGGGCTGAGTGGCCTCCTGGCACTGTGAATTTCTATGATCCTATACAAGCAATAATAAAAATGAATCTCATTCATAAAACTGCAAGAGTTCCAAAGGAAGTAGATGGCCCAATTGGGGGAGGGGGGCCGGGGGGGGTTAAATCCATTTGGAGAGTCAGGAGTTAGTTTCTTGTGTAAGTAGAAATTCTGTACAAAATTTCTGACTTTGCTCAGTCTACGGGAATAGTCAACAAAGGAAAAGAATACGTATGATTAGTGTAGGAGGTGATTGACCTTCGCACTGAACTGGGGCATTTGAAGATACATTGGAGCCTCAATATTTACTGTGGCCAGGAAAAGACCGTCATGGGAGGGTGGGACTGTTGGATATGAAACCTGGCAGTAAAGGTTTTCCTGAAAAGCATGTTTTTCAAACACTTTTCAACATGTTTCCTACTTAAACGGATGGCTGTCAAGCAGAAACCAGCATAATATCATCATCTTTTATTGTCACAAGTAGGCTTACATTAACATTACAATGAAGTTACTGTGAAAAGCCCCTAGTTGCCACATTCCGGCGCCTGTTCGGGTACACTGAGGGAGAATTCAGAATTCTCAGCTGGTACGGAATTGAACCCGCGCTGCTGGCCTTGTCCTGCATCACAACCAGCTGTCTAGCCCCACTGAGCTAAAGCAGACTTATCAGCATGGAGCAGGTGTCAGGTAAGTCCGAAATCTTGGGGGCAAGGAGTGGAGGGCCCGGCATTGCAAACGGAAAGGTGATGTTGGGAAGGGGCTTCTGATAATGCAGGAGTGAATGAGGGGTACAATCGGCCAAGCATGGGGGGTGGGGGGGGGGGGGGTTTACTTGTCGGACCTGGGAGGAGGAAACACACCTCCAGGCCCACAAGCAGTACTGTAAAGGTTCTTGCCTCGTGCATCCTTCTCCTTTTATCTGACCGGACTCCAGGTAAACTGGCTTTTGGAGTTTAAAATGTTGTTCGTGGAAGACACACAGCTGCGTAAAAGCTCTTAATGACTGGTCGCCTCTAAGGGTCAAGGTGGTTACCCCTGCCTCAACCCATCTCTGTAAAGCTAGAAGTGGGCGGGATGGGAATGTTGGAGAATTTAAACAATCTGGCATTTCCAACTGCCCTGTAACTGCGCCTATCTTTGGGAATTTAAGCCCCCCCCTCTCTCTCTCTCTCTCTAACCAGCAGGTATCTTTACATCTGTCTGTACATTTCTTTGAAAAAAATAGAAGGATCTAGACCCGCAACATTAGCGCCTCCTTTGTCTTTGCAGATAAAGGAAGACTTGCATTTCTATAGCGTCTTGATGACTTTGCGCTGTCCCAACACAATGTAGTTGTGTGGGTGGTTATCACCATGTAGTAAAAACAGCAGGTCACAGTGTACAGTGAATTCCTACAAACATCAGTGTGATTAAGACCAGATAATGTGTTTTAGTGATGCTGATTGAATGCCGGGGCTCTGGGAAGGAACTCCCCTGTTGTTTTCACAGTAGTGCTTTGGGACCTTGTACATCCTACCCGTGAGATCTGAAGGAGGCTCGATTTAATGTTTCATTTGATGTGCTGTGTGCCTCCAGTGGTTGCTGTTTTTCACCTGGTGTTTGTATCTTTTGTACTTGATTGATCCCCCATCCCGAATGGTCTCACCCAATTTTTATTTTAAAGGGGTGCTATTGACAACCCAGAGAGCTGCGGATGCACAGTCATTGAGTCGATTCACGACGGAAGTCGAGAGAGTTTTGGGTGTTCAGGGAATTAAGGGGGATGAAGTAGATGTAGAATGTGATGTGATCTTATTGAAATGGGGAACAGCATATTGGTTTCACTGTGAAATGATTGTTTTCTTCTGGCTTTTAGGGATTCTTGCTGAGCATTTGCCCTGCTGTTTTTACACGCTACATCTTCCATTTGTGATAAAGTACAAAAAGAATACAAATGCTTCTGCCGTTAACAAAAGTTGAAGCGGTGAGTTCTTTTTAATTATAGACGTCCAGTATTAAGCCAACTCTTGTTTTTATTAATACATGCAGTGACCACTCTTGCAACAGTCATATGAAAAAATGAAATTCGCTTATTGTCACAAGTAGGCTTCAAATGAAGTTACTATGAAAAGCCCCTAGTCACCACATTCCGGCACCTGTTTGTGGAGGCTGGTACGGGAATTGAACCGTGCTGCTGGCCTGCCTTGGTCTGCTTTAAAAGCCAGCGATTTAGCCCAGTGTGCTAAACCAGCCCCTGGTTTACCATATATCATATCATTCACAAATGGAAACAGACCCGTGCAGTTTTGCAGTGCAGTTGGAGGTCATTCGGCCCACTATTGTTGTGCTAGCCCTTCACTCGTGCAATTTTAAGTTTAAATGCACCAAACTCCCTGCCCTTGGCCCTTATCTTCCTTCCTTTTATTTTGTGGTTAATTTGTTCAAGGGATCTGGGCTTCCCTGGCTAGGCTAGCACGTACTGCCCATCCCTAAATGCCTTTGAAAAAGTGGTGGTGTGCTGCTGCCTTGAGCCGCTGCAGTCCATGTGATGTAGATATACCTACAGTGCTCCTCGGAAGTTCCAGAATTTGACACCAGCGACAGTGAAGGAACACCGATATGTTTCCAAGTCTTGGATGTTGTGAGTCTTTTGGGGAACATGCGGAGGTGCTGGTGTTCCCATGCACCTGCTGCCCTTGTTCCTCTAGATGGTAGAGGTCAAGGGTTTGCAAGGTGCTGTCGAAGGAGCCTTGGTGAGTTGCTGCAGTACATCTTGTAGATGGTGCACACGGCTGCCACAGTGTGTCGGTGGTGGAGGAGGAAGTGGATGTTGAAGGTGGTGGATGGGGTACGGGCCAAATAAACTGTTTTGACCTAGATGGTGTCAAGTGTTGTTGGGGCTTCACTCATCCAGGCAAGGGGAGGGTGTTCCATTACACTCCTGACTTGTGCCTTTATGGTGGACAAGCATTGGGGAGTCGGGAATTGAGTTACCCTCTGCGAATTTCCCAGCCTCTGATCACCTCTTTTGGCTACAGTATTTACTGGCCCGGATTAGATATTTATTGTGAAAAGGAGTGCAAAGCTCTTTGATTCAGCCATGCTCTGGACCAAGACGGTCTCATAGCGAATTTAGGTGTAACCTCTCTACCTGACACTGCCTCAGTGAGTTATTGAGGCAAATAGTATAAATGCATTTCAGGGGAATGAAGGAGAAGGGAATAGAATGATATACTAATAATTATATAAGACAAGAGAGAAGAGGATTCGAGTGGGGTATAAGCAGCAGCATGGATTGGTTGGCCCAAATTGCCTGTTTTTGTGCTGTAAGAGATTTGTATTTTAAAAAGTTTCCATTTTCCAAAAAAATGTGAAACTTTTCCTAACCTCTCCACATTTGGGACCATTTAAAACCAATGCCTCCCGCCATTGGATCCCCAACCAGAGAAAATAAATGGTCCCTCTTCAATCCATATCAAAAATCTTTGTAATTTAAAAAAGTTGTATTAAATCTTCTTGCCTTCTGTATCCCAGCGGTAATAGCCCCTTGTCTCCGGTTTCTCCTTTATGATTCCAGTTACAAGTTGACATTGCAAGTGAAAATATTGTGTGCCTAGGCTGTAATCCGAGACCTGACAGTAATTTGCATGGGACTGATTTCCACCGTTGTTGAGGTGAATCAAGTGATCACTCATCATGCAGACACTATCAGAGAGGGCAACATTAATTCACAGCCATTTCAATTTCTCACAAAGTTTTTCTTTGTGTGAACATCTTGCCTCTCCTGACTCTTGCTGGAACTTCGTTTCGCAGATACCTCTGATGTCTTGCCCCATTGACCCCAGGTGGGTTTTCCATCCACAGAAAGCTGAGGTGATCCAATTCTCCCCTGGCCTCCACACGCTTTCACAGTGGAAGTCCGTGTTAAGCAATCGGGATTAAGAACCTCGCTGTGCACCGTTCTGGTTCCCTTATCCAAGGAACGAGGAACTTGCCTTGAAGGGTTGCAACAAACGTTGACTAGGCTGGTTCCTGTGATGGTTCTGAGGAGAAATTGAGTAGACCGGGTCTATGTTCCCTCGAGTTTAGGAGAATGAGAAGTGGTCTCAATGGAACATATATGCTTGGCGGGGTAGATCCTGGGAAACTTTCCCTTGACCGAGGGACCGAGAACACTGGGTCACAATCGCAGGATGAAGGAGGTTGAACATCAAGACTCCGATGAAGAGCCATTTCTTCACTCGCGGGGGTAGTGAAGATCAGCCAGTTCTTGAATGGTGGAGAAAACTCAAAGGGCTGAATGGCCTTAAACCCCCCCCCCCTCTTTCTTAACGCTGGCGAATTCTTCCTCTTTCCCGGTGTCTTTTCGCTCGGGAATTTGAAGCTAATCATAGACATCTGCTCACGTGGTTAAATTCAACGCAGACCCTGAATGGAATTTCCACTAGTTGGGGATCCAATGGCTGGAGATCATGGGTTTTAAATGGTCACTAATGTGGATCGAGGTTAGGAAAAGTTTCAACGTTTTTGGAAAGCTTGGCTTTTGTACTACGCTGGACCTAGAATAATTCTTAAAATACTTACGGAACGTTCCCTATTTTAGAGACACGACCACTAATGCAAAATGCTACCCCTTTTTTTTTTTTTTAAAAAGCCTTCCGTTATGGAGATCTCGATTTTCAACAGAATTAGTTGAGAGAAATTCAACTCTGCTTTCTGTGATTATATATTTAAAGAAACCAGATTGCTGGTGCAACTGGTCCTGATGGTTTTAAATGCTTTTTTTTTGTTGGATGGGAGGGGGGGGTGAAATTGAACTATCCGATAATTTAAATTATGCGATATAAATTACACAGCAAAGCAGGGATTTACTGCTCCATCGTGGTGTTTAAGTATAATTTGAGTAATTTTTAATAAAGAAGCAAGACTTTTGTGCATCCAGTCTGAAGCTGCTTATTTTGCTTATCTTGTGGTCTGAAAATGTGAGCAGTGCACTTTAATCTAGTCGATACCGTTACCAACTCCCTTCCCTGAGATACTAAATTCAGGGCTGTAAGATTGAGAGGAAAAGCAGCTCCAGATATGTTTCCGCCTTTAAACGCTGCCACTCTAATCCACTATCCGGTAAACACGTCTAAGGGCAAAAGCACGTGGCTTCTTCAATTTATCTCCTTCTCGATTGTCACCACCAATATTGGCATCTTGCAGCTTCCTTCTATTTCGTTTGGCAGTAGCATGAATAATGGTAGTCACTGTGAAACAAAAGCAGAATTGTGCTTGGAGGGACCGTGCTCAGGTTTTTAAAAACAGAGTATTGGGAACATTTTATAAGGTCTGTTGCGAGATGCAGTGGAGCCAATTTTGAGGAGGACACTAAAGAGTGTGCTGTGTATTATTTATGGACGGCGATACAAAATGCAAGCGGAATGATGTTGCTAAATTGATCCAGCTCAGAAAACATTTCAGCAGAAACGCTGATTTACTTGTGGTCATTGGATTGTTGGTACGGCCCGCGTTCATTAACCATTCCTACTTGCCCTTAACTGACTGGCTTGCTAGGCCATTTTAGAGTGCATTTGCGTGTCTGGAGTCCCATATTGGACAGACCGGATTAAGACAGCAAATTTTCTTCCCTAAAGGGCATTAGTGATATTGCGATCTCTATAGAGACCAATATCCTTTAAAAAGTGACTGACTAAAAGAACCATGCAACAAGATTTGGGGTTTTAAGACTTTTACTGCAACAAACAAACTATAAGCAACTGTGACTAAATGCTATTTTGTCAGCAATTTACTCTAAACAAAAGAAAATAATTTCCTCTTTAACTTACAACGTGACTGAAAATCTCCTGCTACGGTTATATGTTAGTGTCCCTTAAGTTGACACTTGATTCTCCAGGAAACTGCCTAAAATTATTCTCGGTTCCCACTGGCTTGCTTCATTTTTCCTTTCCCAGGCAGGTAACCTCTAATCCCAGAACTGACTTTCACTGAGGGTTATTGTGGCAATTGCTTTCCTCTAGCCCAAGCTGGGCAAGTCTTCTAGCCCTTAAATCCCCAAGAAAGTGATCTCGTCATTTTAAACTTGATCCCTCATTTGCACTCTGTGCAGTGACCAAAAGAATCAACATTTTCTCTGCTTAATGTGCAGGACTGGCTGCTTCTATCTCATTATCTGTCTCTCAGCTGCACAGTATCTGTCTCTCAGCTGCAGACAGTTTCTAAGATACCCCTGAAACACTCAAATCCCTGTGATCCAATAACAATATTGGCTGGCTATGGACTCTTCCCTTCCCTTATCTCCATGATAACGTGAATCAAATGAGCCATGTGTGCAGGTGGAAGTGCGATCCCCTAGACCCCCTCCAACTCCATTCTATCTTGGGATTACACAGGCAGTTCAAAGTATAACCATTTATAAAACCTGACCGCTCCCTGCCAGAATTGGAAACTAAGTCTATCCACAGCCAGCACAACTAAGTCTATCCACAGTCAACTGCTACCATTGTCTACGGCGGTAAACATCTTGACCTTCTTCCCAGTAAGATGACATGGGCCCCCTTTAATTGACCTTCATCAACAAAACTGCGGAGGCTTATTGTCGGGTGGAATTTGAAGCAAACTACTTCATTCCTCCATTTTACCGTAAGCTAACAATCTTATAAACTTTATTGCTATGAAAACCAATAGGTATATTTGACAATCTGGTAGTTTTGTGGTCGCCTTTACTGATAGATTTTCATTCATGATTTAGTTCATTAATTGAATTTAAATTTCCCAGCTGCCAAGATGGGGTTTGAGCCCCGTGCTCTCCAGATCATTGGTCCAAACATCTGGGTTACTAGTCCACGAACATAATCAATATCCTAGTGTTTCCCGTCAAGAACAGACGACTGAAGGAGCATTACTCGCTGATTCTGCTAAGCTCACTGATCAAAGTGCTGGCTATAATCCTTTCAATGTTATAGGTTATTGGAAGCTATGATAGCCCCTGTGCTAGTCCATAAAACCCAAATATCTAAATAACCGATTACAATAACACCACTTTTCAAAAGTAGGTTCAATGGCAACCTGATTGGCTCTAAACTTAAATGAAACATGTACAGGACAGTGGAGGAGCGATAACTGTCACAAGCACGATAGCACATATGGGCTTGAATGGTGGCTCCTGTATTTGTATGCATGTTTGAATGGTTCTATGGCGATGAGAGCTCACTAGATCTTGGATGTACCGCATTGCAGTATGGCACTGTCTTGACCAATAGGCTCGGCAATAGGCTTTCAGCTCCAAAGCACCGCAGCCATACTGCAGGAACTTCCATCGAGGAGTCTCCTCTGATGCGACAGTAGCTGTTCAGAGTAGAATTTTCCCTTGAACAAAGTTCTGCTCCAGTGACAGCAGCAGTGTGAAGTAATGCAACCGTCCCATTGTTCCCATTCATGAGATCACAGAAAGCTGACGTTGCAACAAGCAAAGTTCTCTACAAAATGTCTGCCTCTAACCAGCAGCTGTAAGGCTGGAAACGGGGGGAGAAAGATGTAATCTTGGAACATGCTAGTATGTGAACCTATAATCTTTCATGGCTTTCAGAAGTATACTGTGACAGAAGAATAGAAATGGGTTTTGGAAATTAATTTCAATTCATGTATATAAAGTTGCATCTTGTAAGTAAGTTCTCCCTCCAATTAATTGGGATTCTTTCTCTTAGTAATTATGAGTCCTGTCATCTCTTGCTGATAACACGGAACTGGTTCCATCACAGACTTGAGGAGAAGAGCAGATTAAGAGTATGAACAGGTAGGATTTTTTTCTTAGTGTCTAATTGGCCCAATATGGATTACTTTCTTTGTTTAAAGCACTGTTTCTGTTGTAAACATAAAATGGCCACATTCTCCCCGTGTCTGCGTGCGCCTCAACCCACAACCCAAAGATGTGCAGGGTAGGTGGATTGGACCACGCTAAATTGCCCCTTGATTGGGGAAAGAATCATTGAGTACTCTCAATTTTTTTTAAAACCCATAAAATGGCAGACAGCGAGGTGCATGTACACTTTATCTAGCACAGGGAACTTTTTAAATTGTATGTCTTAGAATGACCCCACTATGAGCAAGTGGAGGTCTTGGGGCACAGTGGGTGGTGTCCTTACCTCTTGGGCCAGGAGCTCCAGGTTCAGGTCCCACTTCAGGGCCTGGCGGCGGCAGGAGGCGTGTTAATAACGTGGCCAAACGGGTTCATCGTCGTCCTGTAAATCCTTTAAATCTGCCTGGTGGCAAACGAGAAGAACGACAATTTCCCGGCCAGCCGCACAGCAGGAGGCCGCTGCAGCACTTTGGCAAAGATGATCATGGACCAATCCAGTGTAAAGTCCGGGTTTGTCAACTTACGGGTACGGTAGCTGAAGGAGGCGGGCAATGAGAAAACTGAAGCAATTTTCTTTTTTAAAAAAAAACGTATTTGTATCCTGCTGGGAGCTCAGGTTTTAGTCAACGTCACCAGAGCCGTGACAAGCAGATGCTTTCACAGAAAACCCAAACCCGCCTAAATCGATACAAACATTGTTGATTTCCCCTTGATCACTGGTCCAAATGGTTTTGTGGTTTGACATTGAGCAGGGCAGGCAAAGCCCCCACCCAATAGGAGTGGAGTGGCCACTACTATTTCCCCCATCGCACCTGGCTGGTTCTTCGATTGGGTTCGGGGGGGTGGGGATTGTTTTTTTTTTTTAATAAATATTTTATTGAAAATTTTTGGTCAACCAACACAGTACATTGTGCATCCTTTACACAACATTATAACAATACAGATAATAATGACCTTTTTTATATAAACAAAAAACAACAAATAAATAAATATTAAATAACAAAAATGAAAACTAGCCCTAATTGGCAACTGCCTTGTCACAGGCTATACCCCCCCCACCCACCCCCCACCCACCCCCCCCCCCCCCCATCCCTCCCCCCCCCCCCCCCCCCCCCCCCAAGTCCTGGGCTGCTGCTGCTGCCTTCTTTTTTCCCCCATCTATCTTTCCGCAAGATATTCGACGAACGGTTGCCACCGCCTGGAGAACCCTTGAGCCGACTCCCTTAGGACGAACTTAATCCGCTCTAGCTTTATGAACCCCGCCATATCATTTATCCAGGTCTCCACCCCCGGGGGCTTGGCTTCTTTCCTCATTAGCAATATCCTGCGCCGGGCTACTAGGGACGCAAAGGCCAAAACATCGGCCTCTCTCGCCTCCTGCACTCCCGGCTCTTGTGCAACCCCAAATATAGCCAACCCCCAGCTTGGTTCGACCCGGACTCCTACTACTTTTGAAAGCGCCTTTGTCACCCCCACCCAAAACCCCTGTAGTGCCGGGCATGACCAAAACATATGGGTATGATTCGCTGGGCTTCTCGAGCACCTCGCACACCTATCCTCCACCCCAAAAAATTTACTGAGCCGTGTTCAGTCATATGTGCCCTGTGTAATACCTTAAACTGAATCAGGCTTAGCCTGGCGCACGAGGACGACGAGTTTACCCTGTTTAGGGCATCTGCCCACAGCCCCTCCTCGATCTCCTCCCCTAGCTCTTCTTCCCATTTCCCTTTTAGTTCGTCCACCATAGTCTCCCCTTCGTCCCTCATTTCCCTATATATATCCGACACCTTACCATCCCCCACCCATTTCTTTGAGATGACTCTGTCCTGCACCTCTTGTGTCGGGAGCTGCGGGAATTCCCTTACCTGTTGCCTCGCAAAAGCCCTCAATTGCATGTACCTGAATGCATTCCCTTGGGGCAACCCATATTTCTCGGTCAGCGCTCCCAGACTTGCGAACTTCCCGTCCACAAATAGATCTTTCAGTTGCGTTATTCCTGCTCTTTGCCACATTCCATATCCCCCATCCATTCCCCCCGGGGCAAACCTATGGTTGTTTCTTATCGGGGACCCCCCCAATGCTCCGGTCTTTCCCCTATGTCGTCTCCACTGTCCCCAAATCTTCAGTGTAGCTACCACCACCGGGCTCGTGGTGTAGTTCCTCGGTGAGAACGGCAATGGGGCTGTCACCATAGCCTGCAGGCTGGTCCCCCTACAGGACGCCCTCTCTAATCTCTTCCACGCCGCTCCCTCCTCCTCTCCCATCCACTTACTCACCATTGAAATATTAGCGGCCCAATAATACTCACTTAGGCTCGGTAATGCCAGCCCCCCCCTATCCCTACTACGCTGTAAGAATCCCTTCCTCACTCTCGGAGTCTTCCCGGCCCAAACAAAACCCATGATGCTCTTTTCTATCCTTTTAAAAAAAAAAAAGCCTTCGTGATCACCACCGGGAGGCACTGAAACACAAAGAGGAATCTCGGGAGGACCACCATCTTAACCGCCTGCACCCTCCCTGCCATTGACAGTGCTACCATATCCCATCTCTTGAAATCTTCCTCCATCTGTTCCACCAACCGCGTTAAATTTAGCCTGTGCAATGTGCCCCAATTCTTAGCTATCTGGATCCCCAGGTAACGAAAGTCTCTTGTTACCTTCCTCAACGGTAGGTCTTCTATTTCTCTACTCTGCTCCCCTGGATGCACCACAAACAGCTCACACTTCCCCATGTTCAATTTATACCCTGAAAAATCCCCAAACTCCCCAAGTATCCGCATTATTTCTGGCATCCCCTCCGCCGGATCCGCCACATATAGTAGCAGATCATCCGCATATAAAGATACCCGGTGTTCTTCTCCTCCCCTAAGTGTTCCCCTCCATCTCTTGGAACCTCTCAGCGCTATCGCCAGGGGCTCAATCGCCAGTGCAAACAGTAATGGGGACAGAGGACATCCCTGCCTTGTCCCTCTATGGAGCCGAAAATATGCCGATCCCCGTCCATTCGTGACCACACTCGCCACTGGGGCCCTATACAACAGCTGCACCCATCTAACATACCCCTCTCCAAAACCAAATCTCCTCAACACCTCCCACAGATAATCCCATTCCACTCTATCAAATGCTTTCTCGGCATCCATCGCCACTACTATCTCCGTTTCACCCTCTGGTGGGGCCATCATCATTACCCCTAACAGCCTCCGTATATTCGTGTTCAGCTGTCTCCCCTTCACAAACCCAGTTTGGTCCTCGTGAACCACCCCCGGGACACATTCCTCTATTCTCATTGCCATTACCTTGGCCAGGACCTTGGCATCCACATTTAGGAGGGAAATTGGTCTGTAGGACCCGCATTGTAGCGGATCCTTTTCCTTCTTTAAGAGAAGCGATATCGTTGCTTCAGACATAGTCGGGGGCAGTTGTCCCCTTTCCTTTGCCTCGTTAAAGGTCCTCGTCAGTACCGGGGCGAGCAAGTCCAAATACTTTCTGTAAAATTCAACTGGGAATCCGTCCGGTCCCGGGGCCTTTCCCGTCTGCATGTTCCTAATTCCTTTCACCACTTCTTCTACTGTAATCTGTGCTCCCAGTCCCACCCTTTCCTGCTCTTCCACCTTGGGAATTTCCAGCTGATCCAAAAAATCCATCATTCTCTCCCTCCCATCCGGGGGTTGAGCTTCATACAATTTTTTATAAAATGTCTTGAACACTTCATTCACTCTCTCCGCCCCCCGCTCCATCTCTCCTTCCTCATCCCTCACTCCCCCTATTTCCCTCGCTGCTCCCCTTTTCCTCAATTGGTGTGCCAGCAATCTGCTCGCCTTCTCCCCATATTCATACTGTACACCCTGCGCCTTCCTCCATTGTGCCTCTGCAGTGCCTGTAGTCAGCAAGTCAAATTCCACATGCAACCTTTGCCTTTCCCTGTACAGTCCCTCCTCCGGTGCTTCCGCATATTGTCTGTCCACCCTCAAAAGTTCTTGCAGCAACCGCTCCCGTTCCTTACTCTCCTGCTTCCCTTTATGTGCCCTTATTGATATCAGCTCCCCCCTAACCACCGCCTTCAACGCCTCCCAGACCACTCCCACCTGAACCTCCCCATTGTCATTGAGTTCCAAGTACTTTTCAATACATCCCCTCACCCTTAGGCACACCCCCTCATCCGCCATTAGTCCCCATGTCCATTCTCCAGGGTGGGCGCCCTCCTGTTTCCTCCCCTATCTCCAAGTCTACCCAGTGTGGGGCATGATCCGAAATGGCTATAGCCGTATATTCCGTTCCCCTCACCTTCGGGATCAATGCCCTACCCAACACAAAAAAGTCTATGCGCGAATAGACTTTATGGACATAGGAGAAAAATGAGAACTCCTTACTCCTAGGTCTACTGAATCTCCACGGGTCCACACCTCCCATCTGCTCCATAAAATCCTTAAGCACCTTGGCTGCTGCCGGCCTCCTACCAGTCCTGGACTTCGACCTATCCAGCCTTGGTTCCAACACCGTGTTAAAGTCTCCCCCCATTATCAGCTTTCCCATCTCTAGGTCCGGGATGCGTCCTAGCATTCGCCTCATAAAGTTGGCATCATCCCAGTTCAGGGCATACACGTTTACCAAAACCACCATCTCTCCCTGTAATTTGCCCTCACCATCACGTATCTGCCCCCGTTATCCACCACTATAGTCTTTGCCTCGAACATTACCCGCTTCCCCACTAATATAGCCACCCCCCTGTTTTTCGCATCCAGCCCCGAATGGAACACCTGGCCCACCCATCCTTTACACAGCCTAACCTGGTCTATCAGTTTCAGGTGCGTTTCCTGTAACATAACCCATCTGCTTTAAGTTTCTTAAGGTGTGCGAGTACTCGTGCCCTCTTTATCGGCCCGTTGAGCCCTCTCACGTTCCACGTGATCAGCCGAGTTGGGGGGCTTCCACCCCCCCCCCCCCCCTTGCCGGGTTAGCCATCATCTTTTTCCAGCTTCTCACCCAGTTCCCACGCAGCTGTATCACCCCAGGCGGTGCCCCCCCGCCCATCCTCTCCCGTACCCACTCCCCCCTTTCCCCAGCAGCAGCAACCCAGTAATTCCCCCCCCCCCCCCCCCCCCCCGCTAGACCCCCCGCTAGCGTAATTACTCCCCCCATGTTGCTCCCAGAAGTCAGCAAACTCTGGCTGACCTCGGCTTCCCCCCGTGACCACGGCTCGCACCGTGCGACGCCCCCTCCTTCCTGCTTCTCTATTCCCGCCATAATTATCATAGCGCGGGAACCAAGCCCGCGCCTCTCCTCGGCCCCCGCCTCCCATGGCCAACGCCCCATCTCCTCTCCCTCCCCACCTCCCCCCATCACCACCTGTGGGAGAAAGAAAAGTTACCATACCGCAGGATTAGAACATAAAACCCCTCTTCGCCCCCCCCCCCATTCGCCCCACCACTTTGTCCAAACGTTCTTTTTCATACTCCACTCATTCCAGTTTTTCTTCTACAATAAAAGTCCACGCTTCATCCGCCGTCTCAAAGTAGTGGTGCCTCCCTTGATATGTGACCCACAGTCTTGCCGGTTGCAGCATTCCAATTTTATCTTCCTTTTGTGAAGTACCGCCTTGGCCCGATTAAAGCTCGCCCTCCTTCTCGCCACCTCCGCACTCCAGTCTTGATAAACGCGGATCACCGCGTTCTCCCATTTACTGCACCGAGTTTTCTTCGCCCATCTAAGGACCATTTCTCTATCCTTAAAACGAGGAATCTCACCACTATGGCTCTGGGAGTTTCTCCTGCTCTCGATCCTCGCACCATAACTCGGTACGCTCCTCCACCTCCAACGGACCCGTCGGGGCCTCCGCTCCCATTAACGAATGCAGCATCGTGCTCACATATGCCCCGACGTCCGCCCCCTCCACACCTTCAGGAAGGCCAAGAATCCTCAGGTTGTTCCTCCTTGCGTTGTTTTCCAGTGCCTCCAACCTCTCCACACATCGTTTCTGGTGTGCCTCCTGTATCTCCGACTTCACCACCAGGCCCTGTATATCGTTCTCATTCTCGGCTGCTTTCGCCTTCACGACCCGAAGCTCCTGCTCCTGGGTCTTTTGTTCCTCCTTTAGCCCTTCGATCGCCTGTAGTATCGGGCCAACAACTCTTTCTTCATTTCCTTTTTTATCTCCTCCACGCAGCATTTCAAGAACTCTTGTTGTTCAGGGCCCCATATGAAACTGCCACCTTCCGACGCCATCTTGGTTTTTGCCTGCCTTCCTTGCCGTTGTTCCAAAGGATCCGCTGCAATCCGGCCACTTTCCTCTCCTTTTTCCATCCGTGTCCAGGGGGAACACCCTCCTGGTTTACCGCACAGTGTTTTTAGCCGTTAAAATTGCCGTTGGGGCTCCTATCAAGAGCCCAAAGGTCCGTTTCACAGGGAGCTGCCGAAACGTGCGACTCAGCTGGTCATCGCCGCACCCGGAAGTCGGGGTGGGATTGTTAAGAGTCAGGGCAATAGCCCAACCGTCAAAGGACTTCATTAACAAAATAACTAGGAGTGCAACTGGCTGGGTTTAAAAGCAGAAATGTAGTTGCCGTATCCTGCCAGGAGAGCGAATTTCTTTGAGGGATCATCTCAACCACATAATCCAGACATAAACAAGGCTACATGACTGGTTCAGAAATGTGCCTAATTAGCAAAGGGTTCTGAATCAAAGCAACGGCAATTTTAATTCCCGAAAGCCCGCAGTAACTGTTTTGGGGATGCTTATTAGCTTTGAGGTGTTGAACAATCTCTTTGAGTTGGAACTGGAATCTCTGAAGAGAACCTTCTGGTGAGGATTAGTTAACCATAAGTTAGCGAGACTATTAAAATAACAACTTCATTTGTCTGAACAACGTTTTTTTACAGAGTCATCTTAATTCCGCTACAGCGGACCATTTGTTCCTTGCTTAAGGAGGTCAATATAACGACTGTAGAGATGTAGTACGAATGAGGTTCACTTGGTTTGCTTTCTGTTTTTAGTAAATTTTGTTTTCGGTCTCCTCCTGGTGTCTCTGCCACTCACAACAATTTGGAGGATTTTGTGAAGACCTGGGATAAATCTAGGAGCTGCACTAGTCAGCAGAATAGATTTATTTTTTTTGTTGGGAATACATGCTGGAACCCCAAACCGAGAAGAGGGACAGTACAAATCCCTCATTACAAGGAGCTGTGAGCATAATATGAAATATCAAACTGGAAACTCTGGAACTGGAAAGTTATTAAGTTCAAGAAAAGGATTTGCACAGGGTAAAGCATTAAATATGGCCAAATGCTGAGCCAGCACCAGCTAAGCTAATTTTATTGGACTAGGTCAAAACTTAGTTCCAATCAGCCACATTTCTGATTTTATTTTTTACGAGGGCACAATTTCAATTTTGTGAAGAAATCTAAAGCTGATGGTGATGTTAGAGCAGGGTCCAACTATTGTCTTGCTTTTGGCACAGAGGTTTCCATTGTTCACATCTGGTCTGAGTTCTATCTGGTGAAGTCAACTTCGGCTGAATTGAACAAAGAATAAATGAAAACTGACACTGATTCGCTCCTCGCCAGAAAGCTGAGTTGAGCTATTTGCAACAATAGCTTGCATTAATACTGGCACCTCTAACACCGCAAAGCATCCCCAGGAGGGTTATCAACGTAAAAACGTGGAATATAGGAGCAGGAGTAGGCCATTCAGCCCTTCGAGCTTGCTCTGCCATTCATTACGACCATGGCTGATCATCCAACTCGATCGCCTCATCCCACCTTTTCCCCCATATCGCTGCGCCCCAGGTGCTATATCTGATTGCTTCTTGAAAACATGGTATTTTGGCCTCAACTGCTTTCTATGGTAACGAATTCTACTGGCCGACCACTCTCTGGGTGAAGAAAGTTCTCTTCATCTCAGTCCTAATCATGCAAGGTGTGACATCGAATCAACTTGGGAGGAGTGACCAAAACCTTGGTCAAAGAAAGAGATTTAAAAAAAGTAAATGCAAAGAAAGACTTTTTTTAAAAAGGTATAAGTTGCTGTAGTCCGAGATTGCTGCTTTCCCCTTTTGAGGAGGAGAGCTGTCTGGTGGTGATTTAATCTGAGGGTCACCACACCTCAGACGAGGGGCAAGGTTGAAGAATAACCTCAGCTGTCACAGAAATTGAACCCACGCTGCTGGCCTCGCTCTGCATCGCAAACCAGTTGTCCAGCCCACTGCCCTAAACTGGCTCCCAGTCTATTTCAAAGCAATAGATTTTAAGGGGGTCTCATAAAGAGGGAAAAATGGCATGGAGTAGTTTAAGGATGAAATTCCCAGGTTTACGGGCCAGGCAGTTGAAGGCAGTGCCAGAGGTGGAGTGACTAAAAGCAAGAGGCCTGGATTGGCGAAGCAAAGAGATCTTGGAGGATCATGGGGTTGGAGGAGAATACAGAACTAGACAAGAGGCAAGGAGGCCATGGGCGTTGGTGGGGGGGGGGGGGGGGGGGGGGGGGGGGGGGGGGGGGAGATTGGAAACCAAGGTATTGAGAATTAAAAATTGAGATGTTGCTGGGCCAGATGTCAATACTGGTCAGCAGGCACAATGGGTAGCTGGTTTATTCGTGGTAACACCTCAATACAGATGTCGAAAGAAAAAATGGTTTGATGGGTTTCAATTTTGGGTCATTTAAAAGAAGTATTGATTTGGCTGGTGTCGAATATAAACTACTTAATGCACGGTATGGGAGGGAAGCAGCAACCCTGGCTCCCAGTAACCACAATCCACCGTCTTAATAATTCTCAACCCCCTCTAACCGTTACCCCAAGACCTATATTACCATTACCGATTGAGAGGGGAGGGGGCAGACCATTCAGCCCATTTAAGATCATAAATCTAGAAAAGATCCCAAGTCTCCCACCCACCACCAATTAAATGATTTTCAAGATATTACATGAACTACCTCGATACTGTATGAAGACACTCCTGACGTGACATGCCCAAAATTTGTCCTTCGCCTTCTTGAGCCTGCGTCTCCCATCGCATTATCAGCCTCTGAGTCAGTAGACCCTGGGCTTGAGTCCCGCGTCAGGGACAAAACCCAGGCTGACACTCCCAGTGCAGTACTGAGGGAGTGCTGCGTTGTCAGTGCTGCCGTCTTTGGGACAAGACGTCTGTAACTGGATGTAAAAGATCTCGCGCCGCTGTTTGAAGAAATCTCCCTGATGTGATGGCTGATGTTTATCCCTCACCCAACATTATGTAGGTTATCTGGTCACTCTCACATTGCTGTTTGTGGGAGCTTGCTGTGTGCAAATGGGTTTCCCTGTTTCCTGCGTTGCAACGGTGATTGCATCTCAAATATTTAATTGGCTGTGAAGAACACCATTTATATGATGTCTTTAATGTAGTAAAAGGTCCATGGCACTTCATTGCTCTAAGACAATCCTGCGGTTATGAAAGGCTCAATGTAAATGCAAGTCCTTGCTTTATATTCTTAACCTGAGGAAGTGTTCTGGATTTACCCTCTCTGTTACATTGTTGCATTAGAACATCATCCTGAAACAGGTTATTTTGCCTTCTGACAGATGCAAATGACATGCTCTTATTTCTTTGTCACTCTTCAATAAAAGCACAAAGAAAGACACTTATTGAGACTGGCAGGTTATGCTAAGTAACTCTCCTAGTGTGATTGTTGAAATTCACTTGCCATCAAGCAGTGCTTTGCACAAAATTGAACTACCTGTGGCTTGGCCACTTTAACATTGATACCTGTCAGCCAGCCAATGACTTATTTTGTCATTCTTGGTCCCCCGAGTAAGCAATCCACAATTCATAACTTGCAAACTCTTCCCCTCTTAGTGGGAGCTTATTTCTTTATTCCTGTGACTCCGCAGTATGTTTCTGTTGAACACCCACTTAACTGTGTGTTCTGATGTATCCAGGCAGTTTGGAAAAACCTTTGTCTTATTTTGCTCGAGCTGTGCTTGGCGGGGTTAAGATTATTTTCTGTGACGTGCTCAGTGAAAATGGAAATGTAAAGTGGCAGACCCGCCACAAAGTGAGTGTGGCGATTCTTTACAATTTGGCTCAAGCTGGCTGCATCTGCTACAGGACTTGACTGTTGGCTTCAGGGCAATGCTACTTCGCAGTTGGTTCACTGCAAACGCAAGACCCGTAAAAATATATTCACTTCCCTTCCCCCCCCCCCCTCCCCCATCCCCTTTTAATTAGCAAATAACAAATCTATTTAAAAGTGAAAGTTAGCAGTAATAAAATATTCAGTTGATCTGCCTTTAATCCAAAATATGACGTTAAAGAACATTTCTCCGTCATCTCGTTTTCTAGTTGCTACTAGAAAATTTAAAGATTAATTGACCACTTGCAGAATTAAGGGCGGGCGGTGGCGCAGTGGTTAGCACTGCTGCCTCACGGCGCAGAGGTCGCAGGTTCGATCCCAGCCCCGGGTCGCTGTCCGTGTGGAGTTTACACATTCTCCCCGTGTTTGTGTGGGTCTCGCCCTCACAACCCAAAGATGTGCAGGGTAGGTGGAATGGACACGCTAAATTGTCCCTTAATTGGATATTATTAAAAAAGAATAAAGATTATTTGCAACGCATTCAAAGATAAAAGATCTAATGAGGCCTAATACTTTATTATTGGTTTCCTGCCATTCCAAAATAATTGGCTTCGAATTAGGATACTCGTAGAACACTTTACAATTGAACTTGGCCTTTTGGATCTTTGTTTTAACTTTTAATCTTAAATTCAGGGTGTTAATTAGTCTCTGTTAAACTTGCTCAAAGCTGTGTTTCCAGAGTTTGTTGAATTACTTTTTTTTTAATAAAAAGCATTTTTATTCCAATTTTCAACATTTTACAAAAAGAATGCACACAACATGTATAACGCCCCCCCCCCCCCCCCCCCCCCCCACTTATAAATAAAAGCAAATTACTGTGGATCCTGGAATCTGAAATCATTTTCATTTTGGGTTCAAGAAACCCCCCCCCCCCGCTTAACAGTCAAAATCAATTACTTTTGATGTTTCGAGATTTCAGACTTGTCAGTGACCCCCCACAAACAAAGCACGTTGAGGTGCGCTGTGGATGAATTTACCTTTTGTCTTTTGACAGATACTGAACATTCGGGGGAATTAATTGAGTGAATCATACTATCATTAGAATCAATGTATTACCAATAGGGTATAATCAGATATTGTAGAACCTGTATAGACTCTTTGGGATCAATGCAAAGAATTGGCCCAGATTTTATGGAATAGTTAACAAGTGACACTGACAGCGCTCGCCATTATCTTTTTTTTTTTTTAAATTTTATTCTCCTCCATTTTCACATTTTCTCTCACATTTACATCCATCAACGATAAACAATAATCAGCGAGATATGTCAGTCCCCATAATAACAACAACGATCCCATCTACCCACCAACCCCCAAACCTCAACCCGCATGTTTACATAAACCAATGACAAAAATAAATCAGGGATTACCCGTAGTCGCCCTTAATCTTACACAGCCCCCCCCCCCCCCACCACCCCAGGTCTCCAGCTCCTCCCGTCCACTGCCTCTTGTAAAACTCCTCCCCCTACCCTCGGTTCCTTCCCCCCCAACTTTCCACCCCGGCTAGACCACTCGGACCCTGTTCTGCCAGGCTCCGATGGCCGCAGCCCCTCCCCCCACCTGGAGGCCCCCGCCCGGGTCCCTTTCCCACTTGCCCGGCCCCAGGAAAGCCCAAAGATCCCCTTTTAGCACACACACCCCGCCTATCCACCTACACGCCAAAGAACTCTCATTTCGAGTGAAAGTCCCGTCCCTTCCCTCGTCCAAATATATACCACCTTGGCTCCTTTAATCTCTAAACGCGCGCGCAGTGATACAAAAAAGAAGAAAATACAGTCATGAGGTTACATCGGCACAACATGGCCATTCCTCAGTTTGTCAGTTCTGCCATAGTCCTTCTGCTTTCGCAAACTCCTCCGCTGCTTCCGCCGTTCCAAAATAAAAGTCCCTGAGCTCAGCTTCGCTGGATATACAATGCCGCACCGCACCTTGCTAATGTACAGTGCCCTCTTCACGCGGTTGAAGGCAGCCCGCCTCCTTGCCAGCTCCACCGTAAAGTCCTGGTATACACGTATACCAGCTCCAGCCCACTGCACCACCCGCTTCTGCTTGGCCCAGCTCAGGACCTTCTCCTTCACCCTGTACCTACGGAAGCACAGAGTCACTGCCCTTGGCGGCTCACTTGCCTTTGGTACAGGCCTCCACGACCGATGAGCCCGATCCAATTCATATCGGGAGGGGTCCTCCCCCTCCTCCAGTAGTTTTGCCAGCATCGCGGCAAAATACTCAGTCGGCTTCGGTCCTTCAACTCCTTCGGGCAGCCCCACAATCCTCAAGTTCTGTCGCCTGGATCTATTTTCCAGGTCTTCCATTTTTCCTCGCAGATCCTTGTTAGTATCCATCACCTTCCGCATCTCCTTCCCCATCGAGGCAAGTTGATCACCGTGCTGCAATAACGTCTCCTTCACTTCCTTCAGCGCCTCCCCTTGCTCTCGCACCTCCGCCACTGCGCTCGCCACCTCTGTCCTCACCGGGGAAACCGCCTTCTCCACCAGCACACTCAAAGCCTCCCTCATCTCCTTCCTCACCGTCTCCATGCATTTCGCAATCTGCGCCAACTGCTTTTCAAATTCCGCAGCCATCACCTTGGTTATTTCTTCAGCCGTAAGCAGTGCGGCCTTCCCTGGTGCTCCAGCCTCCATTTTTCCTGGTGACCCCGCGGTGACCTTTCCATTCCCCGACGGACCTCCAGCTGTTTTTTTTTTCGGCCATTTTTCTGCTCACCCTCGACATTTTTCTTTGGGGTTTTTTTTTCCCTCCTGTGTCTTCTCAGTGCCTCCTCCGTGCCTTCTCCCTTCTTCTGCCGCCTCCGCGGACCCTGGGACCGGACTTAAAGCCCCAAAATTGCCGTTCCCGAGTGGGGGCTCTCCATTGTGCGGCCGCCTCCCACCCGCCGTCACCGGAAGTCCCCAGCGCTCGCCATTATCAAACAGAAGTTGTTCATCAATAATTTATATGACTTCTCGTTCCAAAGAAAATTCCCTTATAGTTGAGCGGATCAAAGAGTGAATCAACCACCAGCTTCTGACGTCTGGACATGCACTTAAACTTGGATATTGAAAGTTACTGACTTAGTTGTTCTACTCCTTCAGAGGCTTCACCAATGTGGTGTCTCTCTGAAGAACTCTGCATTCAAAGTTGCTGCACTTGCCCAATAAACACAGAGAAAAAGTTTGGGATTGTCTGCTCAACTATAAGTGAATTTTCTTTGGAATGAGAAGTCATATAAATTATTGGTGAACAACCTCTCTGGCACTGAAATTTAAACTCTACAGATTGTGGTCAGATTGTGTGGCTCAGTAAGGACTCTTCAGTCTGACTGTGTAAGGAAATAGACTGTTGTTTGCCGGTTCAAACAGGTCCCATATCCTTTTTAGAGGGCGCCTCACTATTTTGACCCTTGGATTACTGCAAATCTCGGTGCGAAAGTCGACAAAGTCTGTGGGCCATTGGAACGGAAATGGACAGTGGGCATCAATCATTCACTGCTGACTACAAATGCCAGGCCACATAATGACTAATGACACCTTTGTTTTGTAGACTAACCATAAACTATAGAAGCTGCATAATCTTGTGTTATGATGATCTGATATCCAGTAAGAAGCCATTTCATAGGTTCTACCCATCCATTTGGTTTGGGCTGAACCTAAAACCCGGTTGCAAAAAGTGACTTGCACTTAACTCGGTCACACAGAAGCAACCAGGTTTAAAGCAGAGAGAGAAGGAGGCCATTCAGCCCATTTTTTTTCCACCAACTCTTCACTATGGCAGCTCACGGTTAACAACATGTTGCTATCTCCCAGTGTCTTCCTCTGCCTCAAATATTGATCCAATTTTCTATTAAAAGATGGAATGTTTTTTTTTCCTTGACCACATTCAGGGGCAAAGAATTCCTTGCTCCATCAGCTCTCTGCATATGGAAAGTTCACCTAATATCTCTTTCGCTCTCATTAATAATGACACCTGATCACTGATTTCCCAACAATGGGGGGAAATGCTCATTTCTCATTCACTGCAACAAAGCTTAAACTATTTTTTAAAAAAGGAATGAACTTGCATTTGTATCACATCCTCAGGGCATCTCAAAGTGCTTTGCAGCCTATTACTTACCTTTGAAATGTAATCACTGTGGTAAGATTGGCAGCCAGTTTGTGTATTGCAAGGTCTCAAATAATAATAATTTACTATCACAAGTAGACTTCAATGAAGTTGCTGTGAAAAGCCCTTAGTCGCCACATTCCGGCGCCTGTTCGGGGAGGTCGGTACGGGAATTGAACCCGCGCTGCTGGCATTATTCTGCATTACAAGCCAGCTGTTCAGCTGAGATGAATGACCGTTTTTCTTTTTTTAGAAAAATGTAGTGTACCCAATTCATTTTTTCCAATTAAGGGGCAATTTAGCGTGGCCAATCCACCTACCCTGCACATCTTTGGGTTGTGGGGGCGAAACCCACACAAACACGGGGAGAATGTGCAAACTCCACACGGACAGTGACCCAGAGCCGGGATCGAACCTGGGACCTCGGCGCCGTGAGGCAGCAGTGCTAACCACTGCGCCACCTTGCTGCCCATGCATGACCATTTTTCTTTAGTGATGTTCATTGAGGGTTAAATACGGACAATGGCGGTAACCTCTTGGCTCGCATCACTTTCTCTACTCGAGTGACAATATTCCATACCTCTTGTGTCCCTTCATAATCCCTAGTGTCCCTTCCCTGGCAGCATGCTAGTGAATCTACTCTGCACACTGTTGTTTCTCTAATAGATCTGCCAGGCCTGAATATGTTGGTGTAATTCCAGTGCCCGTGGCTCACAATTGTATCAATAATTGCACTTTAATTTCTTTGTCTTGCCTAATTTCCCATCCTCACTTTTTCCATCTGCAAGAATTGGCTCATTGCTGTGTAAACAATCCATTCTGCTTCACCAAACCTTGAACCACATTCGGAGAGAGATATCAGGAGATGCCAATGGTTTTAAGACCAGTCTTTTAAAAAAATGTATTCATTTACAGGATGTCGGCATCGCTGGTTAGGCCAAGACTTGATGCCCATCCCTAGTTGCCCTTCAGAAGGTGGTGAACTGCCTTTATAGCGGTTAATACAACTGAGTGTCTCACTCGGCCATTTCAGAGGGCATTTAAAAGTCAACCACATTGCTATGGGTCTGAAGTCACATGTAGGCCAGACCAGGTAAGGACGGCAGATTTCCTTCCCTAAAGGACGTTAGTGAGCCAGATGGGTTTTTACGACAATCGGCAGTGGTTTCATGATCATTATTAGACTTTTAATTTCAGATATTTTATTGAGTTCAAATTCCACCAGCTGCCGTGGTGAGCTTCGAACCCGGGTCCCCAGATCATTATCCCGGATCTCTGGATTACTAGACAATACCACTACGGCATCGCATCCCCACATCCTTAAGGAGGGGAGAGAGGCAGAGAAATTCAGGAAGGGAATTGCAGAGTTTAATACTTAAGTAGCTGAAAACATGGTTACAGTGATGCTGGGTCCTGCTGCCTCACGGCGCCGAGGTCCCAGGTTCGATCCTGGCTCTGGGTCACTGTCCCGTGTGGAGTTTGCACATTCTCCCCGTGTCTGCGTGGGTTTCGCACCCACAACCCAAAGATGTGCAGGGTAGGTGGATTGGCCACGCTAAATTGCCCCTTAATTGGAAAAAATTTATTGGGTACTCTAAATTTTTTTTTTTTTAATGATCCTGGGTCAATAATGATACATCCAACCGGGCATGAATTGACTCCTAATGTTTTCAAATGCAGCAAAGCAGCTGGTACAAGTGGACTTGCCACATTGCAAGTGGATTCAAATTCAACTCTGACAACTGGTTATATCGCCCAACTAATATCCACATCTAATTCTCCCTCCTCATGTGTTTATCCAGCTTTCCAGTAAATGTAGCTCTACTATTCACCTCAGCCAGGTAGCGAGCTCCACATTCTCATCACTCTGTGGGTTCAGAGGCCTCTCCTGAATTCCCGAATGAATTTATGACCCTGTTTTTATGAGTCCAACCTTTGGCCTCCACTCACCAGTGGAGGCATTTCTTCTACGTTTTATCCTGTTTGATTCCCTTCCTGAGGGATGCAGTTGGTGTCCCTGCTGATTTTACCTGCAGGAAGTGCTGCCATCTCCAGCTCCTCCAAGACCGAGTTAGGGAACTGGAGCTGGAGTTGGAAGAACTTCGGATCATTCTGGAGGCAGAAGGGGTCATAGATAGCAGCTTCAGGGAATTAGTTACACCAAAGATTGGAGATAGGTGGGTAACTGTAAGAGGGACTGGGAAAAAACAGTCAGTGCAGGGATCCCCTGCGGTCGTTCCCCTGAGAAACAAGTATACCGCTTTGGATACTTGTGGGGGGGGGGGGGACTTACCAGGGGTAAGCCATGGGGTACGGGCCTCTGGCACGGAGTCTGTCCCTGTTGCTCAGAAGGGAAGGGGGGAGAGGAGCAGAGCATTAGTAATTGGGGACTCTATAGTCAGGGGCACAGATAGGAGATTTTGTGGGAGCGTGAGAGACTCACGTTTGGTATGTTGCCTCCCAGGTGCAAGGGTACATGATGTCTCGGATCGTGTTTTCCGGGTCCTTAGGGGGGAGGGGGAGCAGCCCCAAATCGTGGTCCACATTGGCACTAACGACATAGGTAGGAAAGGGGACAAGGATGTCAGGCAGGCTTTCAGGGAGCTAGGATGGAAGCTTAGAACTAGAACAAACAGAGTTGTTATCTCTGGGTTGTTGCCCGTGCCACGTGATAGTGAGATGAGGAATAGGGAGAGAGAGCATTTAAACACGTGGCTACAGGGATGGTGCAGGCGGGAGGGATTCAGATTTCTGGATAACTGGGGCTCTTTCTGGGGAAGGTGGGACCTCTACAGACAGGATGGTCTACATCTGAACCTGAGGGGCACAAATATCCTGGGGGGAAGATTTGTTAGTGCTCTTTGGGGGGGTTTAAACTAATGCAGCAGGGGCATGGGAACCTGGATTGTAGTTTTAGGGTAAGGGAGAATGAGAGTATAGAGGTCAGGAGCACAGATTTGACGTCGCAGGAGGGGGCCAGTGTTCAGGTAGGTGGTTTGAAGTGTGTCTACTTCAATGCCAGGAGTATACGAAACAAGGTAGGGGAACTGGCAGCATGGGTTGGTACCTGGGACTTCGATGTTGTGGCCATTTCGGAGACATGGATAGAGCAGGGACAGGAATGGATGTTGCAGGTTCCGGGGTTTAGGTGTTTTAGTAAGCTCAGAGAAGGAGGCAAAAGAGGGGGAGGTGTGGCGCTGCTAGTCAAGAGCAGTATTACGGTGGCGGAGAGGATGCTAGATGGGGACTCTTCTTCCGAGGTAGTATGGGCTGAAGTTAGAAACAGGAAAGGAGAGGTCACCCTGTTGGGAGTTTTTTATAGGCCTCCTAATAGTTCTAGGGATGTAGAGGAAAGGATGGCGAAGATGATTCTGGATATGAGCGAAAGTAACAGGGTAGTTATTATGGGAGATTTTAACTTTCCAAATATTGACTGGAAAAGATATAGTTCGAGTACAATAGATGGGTCGTTTTTTGTACAGTGTGTGCAGGAGGGTTTCCTGAAACAATATGTTGACAGGCCAACAAGAGGCGAGGCCACGTTGGATTTGGTTTTGGGTAATGAACCAGGCCAGGTGTTGGATTTGGAGGTAGGAGAGCACTTTGGGGACAGTGACCACAATTCGGTGACGTTTACGTTAATGATGGAAAGGGATAAGTATACACCGCAGGGCAAGAGTTATAACTGGGGGAAGGGCAATTATGATGCCATTAGACGTGACTTGGGGGGGATAAGGTGGAGAAGTAGGCTGCAAGTGTTGGGCACACTGGATAAGTGGGGCTTGTTCAAGGATCAGCTACTGCGTGTTCTTGATAAGTATGTACCGGTCAGGCAGGGAGGAAGGCGTCGAGCGAGGGAACCGTGGTTTACCAAGGAAGTGGAATCTCTTGTTGAGAGAAAGAAGGAGGCCTATGTGAAGATGAAGTGTGAAGTTTCGGTTGGGGCGATGGATAGTTACAAGGTAGCGAGGAAGGATCTAAAGAGAGAGCTAAGACGAGCAAGGAGGGGACATGAGAAGTGTTTGGCAGGCAGGATCAAGGAAAACCCAAAAGCTTTCTATAGGTATGTCAGGAATAAGCGAATGACTAGGGAAAGAGTAGGACCAGTCAAGGACAGGGATGGGAAATTGTGTGTGGAGTCTGAAGAGATAGGCGAGATACTAAATGAATATTTTTCGTCAGTATTCACTCAGGAAAAAGATAATGTTGTGGAGGAGAATGCTGAGCCCCAGGCTAATAGAATAGATGGCATTGAGGTACGTAGGGAAGAGGTGTTGGCAATTCTGGACAGGCTGAAAATAGATAAGTCCCCGGGACCTGATGGGATTTATCCTAGGATTCTCTGGGAGGCCAGGGAAGAGATTGCTGGACCTTTGGCTTTGATTTTTATGTCATCATTGGCTACAGGAATAGTGCCAGAGGACTGGAGGACAGCAAATGTGGTCCCTTTGTTCAAAAAGGGGAGCAGAGACAACCCCGGCAACTATAGACCGGTGAGCCTCACGTCTGTAGTGGGTAAAGTCTTGGAGGGAATTATAAGAGACAAGATTTATAATCATCTAGATAGGAATAATATGATCAGGGATAGTCAGCATGGCTTTGTGAAGGGTAGTTCATGCCTCACAAACCTTATTGAGTTCTTTGAGAAGGTGACTGAACAGGTAGACGAGGGTAGCGCAGTTGATGTGGTGTATATGGATTTCAGCAAAGCGTTTGATAAGGTTCCCCACGGTAGGCTATTGCAAAAAATACGGAGGCTGGGGATTGAGGGTGATTTAGAGATGTGGATCAGAAATTGGCTAGCTGAAAGAAGACAGAGGGTGGTGGTTGATGGGAAATGTTCAGAATGGAGTACAGTCACAAGTGGAGTACCACAAGAATCTGTTCTGGGGCCGTTGCTGTTTGTCATTTTTATCAATGACCTAGAGGAAGGTGCAGAAGGGTGGGTGAGTAAATTTGCAGACGATACTAAAGTCGGTGGTGTTGTCGATAGTGTGGAAGGATGTAGCAGGTTACAGAGGGATATAGATAAGCTGCAGAGCTGGGCTGAGAGGTGGCAAATGGAGTTTAATGTAAAGAAGTGTGAGGTGATTCACTTTGGAAGGAATAACAGGAATGTGGAATATTTGGCTAATGGTAAAGTTCTTGAAAGTGTGGATGAGCAGAGGGATCTAGGTGTCCATGTACATAGATCCCTGAAAGTTGCCACCCAGGTTGATAGGGTTGTGAAGAAGGCCTATGGAGTGTTGGCCTTTATTGGTAGAGGGATTGAGTTCCGGAGTCGGGAGGTCATGTTGCAGCTGTACAGAACTCTGGTCCGGCCGCATTTGGAGTATTGCGTACAGTTCTGGTCACCGCATTATAGGAAGGACGTGGAGGCTTTGGAGCGGGTGCAGAGGAGATTTACCAGGATGTTGCCTGGTATGGAGGGAAAATCTTATGAGGAAAGACTGATTGACTTGAGGTTGTTTTCGTTGGAGAGAAGAAGGTTAAGAGGAGACTTAATAGAGGCACACAAAATGATCAGGGGGTTGGATAGGGTGGACAGTGAGAGCCTTCTCCCGCGGATGGATATGGCTGGCACGAGGGGACATAACTTTAAACTGAGGGGTAATAGATATAGGACAGAGGTCAGAGGTAGGTTCTTTACGCAAAGAGTAGTGAGGCCGTGGAATGCCCTACCTGCTACAGTAGTGAACTCGCCAACATTGAGGGCATTTAAAAGTTTATTGGATAAACATATGGATGATAATGGCATAGTATAGGTTAGATGGCTTTTGTTTTGGTGCAACATCGTGGGCCGAAGGGCCTGTACTGCGCTGTATTGTTCTATGTTCTATGTTCTAACTTTAGAAGCTGTTATGTCAAATTTATTTGGAACATTTCAATCAGTATATTGGGTCTGATTGATTTCAAATCACAAAATTAGCCGGGATTTCTCCTAAGGTAACAAATCCAATCGCTGATGAATCTGAAATCGCAACGGTGAAGATTGTTCTTTTGAAATCAAGGTTAGGGGAGTTTAAGTGTGGAGGATGCAAAACTCTACACCTAGGTCTGCCCCACTTGTGTCCCCCATACGACAGGTGGCCGGCCGTATGTGTCCATTCCTCAGTGCTGGCTTCTACTTAAAGTAGAAGAAAGCCAATCAAAGTTGGCACCTTTGTAACTTTAAATAGTCCTGAGGAAGTTCAGTTGGCGTTGATAAAGAAGTTGCTTTTTCAAACTTTCACTGCCTTCGGCTGCTGGGGCTGGACCTATTTCTGATCCGTCTTGCAATGCTGTACGTGTATTTTTTTTTTTAAAGCTCCTAATCAACTTTTCTGTATTGCAGGTAAAATTCTCCAGTGATGTGGGCCAATGAAGCTGCTGGCTGGAGCTGATGGTAATCGGTGAAATCGGAGTTGCTGCAATCTGGAGTAAATCTGGCTACGCTTCCCTGAGGGAGGGCACTGGTCCACTGAGGTTTCACGAAGGCCATTAGCCAACTGCTGCTCCCGCCATCGGACTGCTCATGGCTAGCAAACGGAAGTCAACAACCCCTTGCATGGTTCGCGCCACCGATGTCTTGGAGCAGGACCCAGATTTGGAGATGGATGGAAACGCGGGCGACCAGTCTCCCCATCCGTTGTCGGAGGAAAGCTGGCCGGCGGACAACGGAGTAAGCGACGGGGATCAGACTGTAGAGAAAACTGCCTTAGACAATCAACAGGCCAAGAAACTAGAGGGAGGCTATGAATGTAAATACTGCACCTTTGAATCACAGGACTTGAATGAGTTTACAGAACATGTTGATACAATACATCCAAATGTTATTCTCAATCCGTTTTATGTCTGCGCGGTTTGTAACTTTACCACCAAAAGGTACGACACCTTTACTGATCATAATGGCAAGCATCATCAAGGTGAAAGTAACTTCAAGTTGAAGTTGATAAAACGCAATAATCAGACTATCCTTGAACAAACAATTGAAGATCCCACTAATATTGGGAATGCAGATAGAGAGGCAATAACTCCTGCTGGAATCTCGATAAGTAAAACGCCAATCATGAAAATGATCAAAAGCAAAGCAGACGGCAAAAGAATCAATGTATTGGCACGAGTGAAAGATGAGTTTAATGCTAAACAAGAAAGCAAGATGGAAGGGAATAACACTGACATCGTCCACCATGCCAATGGTGGGTTACTTATTCCAGAAACTGTGCTTAAGGATGGAGTGCCTCACGTGATGCCATCTATACAGCCACCGCCAAACATCAACCTAATACCCAAGGTCATGATCCCCATGCACGGCTCTAAATATAACGCTGCTATGGATGTCAACAAAAGGCTCATCGGTTCCTTTAATAAATTCCCTTACCCTACGCAGGCAGAACTCTCTTGGCTAACAGCTGTCTCAAAGCACCCGGAAGAACAGATTAAAATGTGGTTCTCGACCCAGCGTCTTAAACATGGCATCAGCTGGGCTCCCGAAGAGGTGGAGGAGGCCAGAAAAATGATGTTTAACGGCACCATTCAGACGCCAACAATCACCGTTGTGCCGGCACCGATGCCATCGGCCACCCAAGGCACAACGAACCAGGTTATCCAGGCAGGTGTGCCGTGCCAGCTGGTTGGTCAGACTGGTATCGTCTGGACACAAGTCACAAACGGATCGACAGTGTCCTGCTCTCCCATCACCTTGACGGTAGCTGCCAGCGCAGGCCAAGCCCAGTCTCCGAAGCGGGGTTTGCCACCCTCGCAAGTAGCCGGAGACCCGAAGCGCGCCAACGTTGTCCAGGTTTGTCAGCTCGCCTCGCAGGGGAGTTCCGTTGTGTTTTCCCCGGGTGTCACCGATGCCAACATGAGCCGGAAGAAGACCAAGGAGCAAATGGGGGAACTGAAGGCCAGCTTTGCCATCAGCCAGTTCCCCGACGACGAGGAGGTTTTCCGGCTCGTGCAGGTGACCAAACTCTCCAGGTCCGAGATCAAGAAGTGGTTCAGCGACAATCGCTACCGCACACAGAAGGGCCATTCCAGCCACGCTGCCAATGAAATCGTGGTCACCATCCCCCAGGACCCACCCGCGGCAGGCCACCCGAATCGGAAATCTGGATGGAATAACTTCTCTGATTTTGGGCCGCAGAAGTTCAAAGAGAAAAGTACCGATCAGCTGAAGGTGCTTGAGGAGAGCTTTCAATCTAGCTCCTTCCCCACGGACGAGGAGAAAGAAAGATTGCGGTCAGAGTCCAAACTAACCAGGAGGGAGATCGACGCCTGGTTCTCTGAACGCAGGAGGCTTCGAGACTCGCTGGAAGGAGCCATCGTAGAAACGAGCAAACCGTTCTTCAATCACGATGTGAAACCAGAGACCATAAAATCAGAAGCACAAGACGCAGCTGACACCAGCCACACCCAATCTTCCCTTTTGGTTGCAAATTGTCCAGTCAAGTCTAGGACCCCTCCGCCAAACGCAGGACTGCAGCATATTAAAACGACAAGTCCAATTGACAAATCTCATAAGAAAAGTCAGGAGCAGCTGCACATCCTAAAGAGTGCGTTTGCGCGCACGCAGTGGCCATCAGTAGAGCAATATGACAGTTTAGCGGTGCAGAGCGGGCTGCCAAGAAATGACATTGTCCGTTGGTTTGGCGACAACAGATATGCAATTAAAAACGGCAACTTGAAATGGCTTGACCAGTACCAAAGAGCAAACCGAGAAAGTCACAATGGCCAGAATAATCTCAATGGCAATGAGCGACGGGGGTATAGCAAAGGTCATAAAACAGCTGGAGTTTGGGGTGGAATAGGGCACTCCACGCACAGCCGGGCCGGTAAAACCGTCCTATTCCAATATTACTTGCGGCACAGGCAGCTCCGGGAGGAAGACCTCGATGAGTTGGTTTCAAAGTCCAACATGAGCTACGAACAGGTCAGGGACTGGTTTGCAGAAAAACAAACAGAAGATGCCATGGACACGTCCGAGAGCAATAGCAGAGACGGCCAATATAGTGACGAGGAGGAGGAGTGGGGTGAGGTAGAGGACATCAGTGAGAGAGATGAAAATGTTGTCTCTGAGTACACAGGCAGCTGGGCACACACATCACAATGTGGCTCAACTGAGTTTAATGAACTGGATTCTGAAAGAATGTCTGCTGAAAATTCCACAATATAGCTAAGGTAAAGGACTTGATTATTTAATTTCCCATCCACCAGCACTGGGTAGAATTGTGTGTGGAGACTCTTGGTGGCATGAATGAGAACGTTAAGAGATGGGAACAGGAGTAGACGTTAGCCCTTCACACCTGCTCCGCCATTCGGTTAAGTCGTTGTCAATCTTCTACCTTAACTCCACTTTCCTGCATTATTCCCCATACCCCTTGATCCCCTTAGCGTCTGGAGAATTAATTGATCTTAGTCTGGAATATACTCAGCATCCACAGCTCCCTGCTGCAGGCCAGATACAGGTTGGCCCCTTTAAGTTGATGTTTAAAGGGCCCTCGTGCCTAAATCAGCCCCACACCCACCAGAAACAAAATTAGCAGGGTTGTTGATTGTGACCCCTATTTTCCTGTCTGGGGAATGGAACCATTATCCCAGCATCTACCCTGTCAAGCCCCTTAGGAATTCTATGTTTTACTGAGATCGCCTCTCATTCTGCTAAACTCTTAAGGAATATGTAGCCCATTCTATCGACCTCTTCCTGTAGGATAATCTCCACATTGAGCCTTTGTTGCACTCCCTCTCAGGCAAGGAGATCTGACCATAGATACAAATATTGGATAGAGGTACACCGTATTGGACAAAGGTAGTTTCACCAAAGCCCTCCAGAATTGTAGGAAGACTTCGCTCCTGTACTCTAACCTCTCTATAATAAAGGTTACATACCATTTTCTTTTACAAAATGGCATTTTGTGGTGACATCAGTGAGTCCAGTTCAGTTTTTTGGTATTACCCCTTGTTGATTTGGCAGACTGTATCGGTTAAAACTGAAAATGGAATTCTTTTGACAGTGACGGAAGGGCAGCAGATTACAATTTGTTTTTGTTTGTGTGAATCCCCACTCTGTTAAAATCTGAAAATTTCTTGAAGCAAGTTGTTGAACCAAATGGCATAAGAGTTAAGGATTTAAAAATGACATAGCCGGTTGGATTTGAATCCATGGAAGACAGAGCGGACAAACAACTCCTTGCTTTGCAGGCTGGAATACACCTCAAAAACAAATGCATTTTGGCACTCTTGTATTGATACTGAATTTGGTATAGGTCACCCCAAGCCCAAAACTAAAATCATTTATTATTTTGGAGAAGTGCAATCCCATATTCATCAATTGTGTTGACATTTTTTCTTTATTCTCTCTTGAGGGATGGGTGTCTACATTTGTTACCCATCCCTATTGCCATTGGGAAGGTGGTGGTGGTGAGTGGCCGCCTTGAGCCCACATGACATTGGTACATACACATTGCTGTTGGCAAAGACATTCCAGGATCTTGATCCGGCAGTGACCGATTTCTGGCAATTCCTCAGAACAAGATAGCTGCATTTATACAGTTAATATATGTCCCATTGCGCTTCACAGGAACATTATCGGGCAGTGGATGGGGGGGGGGGGGGCTGCGATTACCATCAAGGTACGTTTGGGAAAAAAAATTGAATGCTCATGTTGAATGAATTGTCCGATTGGGGACCTGGGTGTGGACAATGTAATGTTTCTTTCTTTTAAGGACAAAAGTTAAATTATTTTTCTGTTTCCCTGGAACCATGGTGATGTATTCAACATGGTCAAGTATTTTATCTGAGTGAAGAGTTTGTTTCTGTCATGAACGTGGAATAGGCTTGCAAGAGTAGACTGTGGGACACCATCCCGACTGCACCCCCCCGCACGCAGTTACCCCGAGGCCTGATTGTCTTCCATAATCTCAGTTTGCTCCGATTCTGTGCTAACTGGGCCAATGATACTTCAGTTTGCTGAGTCTTGTGCCTTGTTTTGTACCCGTGACCTTTCTGTTCTGCATGACACCTTCCAAAGATTGCACCACGGTATTGTTACACCATCAAAAAACATTTAAACCCTTGGGTTATCCTGCATAAATACATGTTGCAATTTCCAACTTCCAATATGATCCGTCTGTGCATTCTGTTAAAAATGTTCAGTGTTGTTCTGCAATTTGAATACTTTGACCATGACATTCATTATATGGTGGGAGAAAGGTGCGACGGTGGCTCAGCAAGCAACACTCTCTCACCTCTTGAGTCGGAAGGTTGTGGGTTCTGGACTCACTCCAGAGACTTGAGTACAACGGTTCTGGTTGAGGGAGTGCTGCACTGTCAAGAGATGCCGTCTTTCAAATGAGATGTTAATCCGAGGCCTCGTATGTTCTCGCAATTGGCACTACTTGGGAAGGAGAGAATGGAGTGGAGGTTATGCTCTCTACCCTGGCTAATATTTAGCCTTTTAACAACCCCATAGGAACAGATTACCTGTTCCTCGTCACATTGCTGTTTATGGGATCTTGCTGTGTGTAAATTGGCTGCTGTGTTTCCTCCACTACAGCAGTGACTACACTTCGGAAAGTTTGGCATTGGGCGTAAAGCACTTTGATGCATCCTGTCGTCAACGAAGGCGCTATAGAAATGCAAGTCCAGCATAGTTTGGGTACCCGCTCCCCCCCTCCACCCGAACGCCTCGGGTAGGACTTCACAAAAAAAACCAGACAAATGGAACCCAGAACAGAAAACATCAGCAGCAGCAACTCCTCTTGAGATTTCCCTTCAATGTATAGGTTGAATCGCAATCTTTGTTTCTTGGCTGTCATGGAGGAACAGGAGACATCTTTAACAATCGAAACCTTAAAGTTTCTCTTCAGATTCAGTACAACCCAGCGATGATCCCTTTTCATTCTGTCTTCCAGGTCTATGAATAGCAGTTTCAAATGTCTTTTGTTGGTGTTCCAGGAAGATACACTAGAAGAAGCCTGCCCCTTTCTCTCAGAAACATTGGGTCATTATTACTAGTGGGAAGGTAGAATCCTGTTGCAGAAATAAATTTCTCCTATGAAGAATGATTCTGGCATCCAGCAATTGTATCGAAATTGAAGCACAAATGGGCCATTTAGCCCAGGTACTCCGTGCTGGGGTTGACACAAACCTCCTTCCACCCTGCTTCATCTCACTCCCATAAAAATATCGCACTATTTCTCTATTCACTCATGGACCTACCCACTTCTCCTTGCATGCATTTGACCCTGGTGGTTTGAAGGGGGGGGGGGGGGTTGGGGCATTGGTCCCTATTCGTGAATGCTTGCAGGTAACTACCCGGCAAGGAGGTATAAGGATGCAGGTTGGGGACAGGAATGTGCATCGTTGTGATGTTGCCATCCTAGATGGTCCAAGTGTCTCCTAGCACTCCAGGTTCAGAAATGGCCAATTGTGCGAGACAATGAAAGGCTGTTATTGCCTATGGAACCATGCCCACTACAGAAATAAACATCTTCAATAGAGGGAGGAAGAAACTAGTCTAATCCTAAACAACGAGAGATTAAACAGATTCTACTTACCTCCACATTCCAGTTCCCTCATTGTACTGACCTCCACATAGCAGTTCCCTCTGTATTGTACTGACCTTCACATACCAGTTGCCTCCGTATTGTACTGATTTTGTTAAGATCCCGGATCAGACCCCAACAGTGGCTTAGGATACTGGACTACAATATTTTAATTTATTTTGTAAGATTGCAGGAAGAATGATTGCATGAGTAAATAGGGCTCAGTTATTTTTAAAAACAGATCTTTATTATGGAGACAATACTTAATTTTTAACTTCACACCCAAAAATAACAGCTTACAATTACCCCTTAACACTCCTACTCAATTTCCCATGAAGCAATAAGAAAAGAAACATACAGCCCTCAATCTTATCTTACCGTGGGAGAACTGTGGACTCGGCATCAGGCAGATCAGAATTCACCTCCTCCCTCCAGAAAACTGTCTCTCTAAAGCTTTTGAAAATGTCTCTCGGCATTCCTTGGCTCCATCCAGCAATGATATCATCTCCCCAAGCTAAAAAAACTAATTATCTCTGCAAGCTTAAAAAAAACAAATTATATCTCCTAGGAATGTGAAGTTGAAAGCTATTGGAGAATTTCCAATACCATCAACTAGGAGATTTCTGGGCAGGAGTGATTTCTACTGGAAATTCATGTCAACTCCCCAGGGACTTTCCCAGTCAACCCACAGTCCGATAGTCCAGATTGAAAAACACATTCCGTTGTCAATTTCACCTCTGTCTGCTGAAAGCTGCAAACAGATTTTTTTTTAAAACATGACCACTGCAGTCAAACACGCTCTAATCCCAGGCTTTTAACTCTTAAATTGCCCAATCCAATGTTCCGAGAGTCTTCCAGTCGTCACACCTCTTTCCCCCCCCCTTTAAAATCCCAGCAACGTAGCCAGATGTCTTCATTTTTCTAAAAACCTTTTAACGTTAAAACATTTCTTAAGATTACATACAACTTGTATTCTATACGATATATCACTTTACATTTTTAAATAGGCCAACATCAACATAAATAAAGTCCATTTTAGTCTTCTCACAATGTTGCAGTCGTGTTAAAATAGCAGCAATCACATTTTCTCTTCCTGCCACATGTAGAATTCGTAAATTAAATGATTGTAACAATAAACTCCATCTGAATAGTCTTACATTTTGACTTTTAAATTTGTCTAGGAATTTTAATGGATTATGGTCCATATATACAATTGTGTCAGATTAATTGTTGCTAACATAAATGTTAAAATGCTGTAACGCCAATACCAAACTCGATGTTTCCTTCTCGATAGTTAAATATTTCCTTTGGTGAATATTGAGTTCCCTAGAAAAATAACCGATTGGTCTCCCGATTCCTTCGTCATCTTCCTACAGCAGTACAGCACTGACACCCACATCACTTGCATTAATCGCCATCGTAAATGGTTTAGCACAATTAGGTGTCATCAACACTGGTGCCGTGGTTAACACAGTCTTCAGATTATCGAATGTCTCCTGACACTCCAACATCCACTGAAAGTTTTTGTGTGTTTTTTAGAAGTTCAGGGGAGCAATCACGCTGCTGAAAATTGGCACAAATTTCCGGTAGAAATCACTCCTGCCCAGAAATCTCAGTACTTCTCTGAGTACCTGGTTGATGGTATTGGTAATTGGAAATCCATCTACCCTGCACATCTTTGGGTTGTGGAGGTGAGACCCACGCAGACATGGGGAAAATGTGCAAACTCCACACGGACAGTGACCCCGGGGCCGGGATCAAATCTGGGGCCTCGGCGCCGTGAGGCAACAGTGCTAACGCTTGCACCACCACGCGGCCCTGTCTGGTGTTCTTTTCAAATAATTCACCTCACTCTATTTCCTTTCAATTTAATAAGGCCCACTAAATCTTGCTTTTAATGGTTCACCTACCATATAACAATACTAGTATTAATAATCTTTATTGTTGTCACACATAAGCTTACATTAACATTGCAATGAAGTTACTGTAAAAAGCCCCGAGTCGCCACATTCCAGCGCCTGTTCGGGTACACAGAGGGAGAATTCAGAATGCCCAATTCACCTAACAGCATGTCTTTCGGGACCTGTGAGAGGAAACCAGAGCAACCGGAGGAAACCCACGCAGACACTGGGAGAACGTGCAGACTCCATACAGACAGTGACCCAAGCGGGAATTGAACCTGGGACTCTGGCGCTGTGAAGCAACAGCGCTAACCACAGTGCTACCGTGCTGCACACGGATGTATATACTAGATTTCCGGAGGCACTTCCATTAAGAAACATTACAGCTAAGAGGTTCTATCCCTCACCAATATAAACTGACTTTCTCCTGTCTCTGTTAAGATCTTAATTTCCTCACGGCACAGTGATGCAGTGGTTAGCACTGCTGCCTCACTGCGCCAAGGACCCGGGTTCGATCCCGGCCCTGGATCACTGTCCGTATGGAGTTTGCACATTCTCCCCGTGTCTGTGTCGTCTCACCGCCACAACCCAAAAATGTGCAGGGCAGGTGGATTGGCCACGCTATTTTGCCCCTTAATTGGAAAAAAAATAATTGGTACTCTAAATTTTTTTTTTTTTTTAAGATCTTAATCTCCTTACCCACTCCACCTGCTCTACACAAGGTAAACCTTACCCTCACAAATACTCTCAAATAAAATCCTTAAACAGTCCTGGTATCTACTTATCCACCAACCTCTGAACAGGCTGTACACTCTGTTACCGCACTGGCTTATCCTGTTTTACCGAGTCTGTTTTCCCAGTACTTTTCTTAAGTAACCAACAATGCAACTTCATGTATCCAATTTTATTGCAATGAAAACACTTAAGTGTTCTTTCCTCTCTACCACTATCATAGGTTTCTTTCTTACTCTGAGGCACACTCTCCTTAACATCACCAACCTTTGCATTGACCACTTGTGAATTTCTCATTTCCCCAGTTTCTACCCTTCACAGATTGACATTCATGTCAAAAACTAAACTTTGCTTTGGGAATCAATTCAAAATCATCTGCCAGTTCTGCTGCCTGTCTAGCAGTTTTAATTCTTTGCTCTGTTCTTCCGCACATTGCGGGAATTAAATCTTTAAATTCATTCAAAATAATTTTGTCCCTCATAGCTTTATACTTTTGGTTGATGTTTAATGCTCTTATACACCTATCAAAATTATTTTGTTTGATTCTTTTGAATTCTAGATAGGTCTGACCTGGTTAATTCCTTAGTTTACTAAACTTCAGTCTGTAGGCTGCTAGCACTAGTTCATATGTCCTCAATATGATTTTCCTCACATCATAATCCCTAAATACTATTTCTAATAGTGAGGCAAACAATTCACCAGCTCTACCTACCAACTTTGTTTGAACCAACAGTACCTACGTGTTCTTTGGCCAATTCAATTGTTTAGCCACTTTCTCATCAAATCGTGGCAATGCTTGAATATATTTAAACATCTCCCAACTAGGCCTTTGACTCGCAAGTATTGCTTCTTCCTCTGGCCTTCCTCAGCTTCTGCCTTCAACTCCAACCTTTTTAAAGTTGAGGTTCTCCTCGCAGTGCCAGTTTCCGAAGTTCAAATTCTCTCTCTCCTTATCTTTTTCTTCCTTTGCTAATCTTTCCATTTCCCTTTGCAAAGCACTCTTTTTCCTTTCCTGCCCTCTCTTCTCTTCCTCTCTCTTGATTTGATTTGATTTATTATTGTCACATGTATTCGTATACAGTGAAAAGTGTTGTTTCTTGCATGCTGTGCAGACAATGCATACAAGGGAAGGAAGGAGAGACTACAGAATGTAATGTTACAGTCATGGCTAGGGTGTAGGGAAATGATGAACTTAATATGAGGTGGGTCCATTCAACATTCTGATGGCAGCAGGGAAGAAGCTGTTTTTCTTTTTTAAAATAAATTTTAGAGTACCCAATTATTTTTTTTTCCAATTAAGGGGCAATTTAGCATGGCCAATCCACCTAACCTGCACATCTTTGGGCTGTGGGGGTGAAACCCACGCAGACATGGGGAGAATGTGCCAACTCCACACGGACAGTGACACAGGGCCGGGATTCGAACCCAGGTCCTCAGCGCCGCAGTCCAAGTGCTAACCACTGCGTCACATGCCGCCCTGGGAAGAAGCTGTTCTTGGGTCGGTTGGTACGTGACCTCAAACTTTTGTATGTTTCCTGACGGAAGAAGGTGGAAGAGAGTATGTCCGGGGTGCGTGGGGCCCTTAATTATGCTGGCTACCTTTCCGAGACAGTGGGAATTATAGACAGAGTCAATGGATGGGAGGCTGGTTTGCGTGATGGACTGGGCTACATTCACAACATTTTGTAGTTTCCTGCGGTCTTGGGCAGAGCAAGAACCATACCAAGCTGTGATACAACCAGAAAGAATGCTTTCTATGGTGCATATGTAAATGTTGGTGCGAGTCGTAGCTGACATGCCAAATTTCCTTAAGTCATCTGAGAAAGTAGAGTCATTGGTGGGCTTTCTTAACTATAGTGTCAGCATGGGGGGACCAGGACAGGTTGTTGGTAATCTGGACACCTAAAAACTTGAAGCTCTCGACCCTTTGTACTTCGTTCCCATTGATGTAGACAGGGACATGTTCTCCACTACGCCTCCTGAAGTCGATAACAATCTCCTTCGTTTTGTTGACATTGAGGGAGAGATTATTGTCGTCGCACCAGTTCACCAGATTCTCTATCTCATTCCTGTACTCTGTCTCGTCATTGTTTGAAATCCAACCGACTACAGTGGGGTCATCAGCAAATTTGAAAATCGAGTTAGAGGGGAATTTAACCACAGTCATAGGTGTATAAGGAGTATCGTAGGGGACTGAGGACACAGCCTTGTGGGGCACCGGTGTTGAGGATGATCGTGGAGGAGGTGTTGTTGCCTGTCCTTACTGATTGTGGCCTGTGGGTTAGGAAGTTCAGGATCCAGTCGCAGAGGGAGGAGCCGAGGCCAAGGCCACGGAGTTTGGAGATGAGTTTCGTAGGAATAATTGTGTTGAAGGCTGAGCTGTAGTCAATAAATAGGAGTCTGACATAGGTGTCGTTGTTATCTAGGTGTTCCAGGGTAGAGTGCAGGGCCATGGAGATGACGCCTGCTGTGGACCTGTTGCAGCGATAGGCAAACTGTAGTGGATCAAGGCAATCCGGGAGGCTGGAGTTGATTTGTGCCATGACTAACCTTTCGAAGCACTTCATAATGATGGATGATCTCTCTCTTTCTAATTCCAATTACTTCATATCTATTTCTTTCTGTTCATCTTTCTCCTGCATTTCCAATTGTTTCATTTGTAATTGAAACATTCTAATGATTTTAGGCTGTCTGACAAATGTAAATACTGATCTATGGCTTGTATTATCCCTACCTTTCTCACCCTCTTTAGATAAGGTTAACTGCAGCTTCTCTGCCAGACCTAACGTTTTTGCTTTAGTCTCTTGTAAACCATCCCAAGTGATCACTTCCACAGCCAGGAATCATTTTGCAACTGAGTGGAGTGATCGCATGAAGACATAGCGCTTGGGTATTTTTAAAACAAAACTTTATTATGGATGCAATGTTAACTTGTTTAACTTAACACCAAAAAAGAACATCTTAAACACTACTACTCAATTTTCCCTTAAACACTACTACTCAATTTCCCATCTCCAGTCACTGCCTATTTAAATTTCAAATCCTGAAAGAATGCAATCGTTCCACACACACACTCACTCACTGTCTTTAAGTTCAATAACAT
The DNA here is from genome assembly GCF_047496885.1 of Scyliorhinus torazame. Lineage (NCBI taxonomy): Eukaryota > Metazoa > Chordata > Chondrichthyes > Carcharhiniformes > Scyliorhinidae > Scyliorhinus > Scyliorhinus torazame. The sequence continues at coordinate 9,700,129 of NC_092717.1, forward strand.
CAGGGCAAACAAGAAATTAAGATCCCGGTAACGAGCTCTCAATTTTATTACGACCCCCGATGGTGGCTAGGATACTGGACCGAAACCCCGATATTTTAGTTCATTTGAAAGCCCCACAGGCGACACGGAGACGCAGTAGTTAGCACTGCTGCCTCATAGCTCCCAGGACCCGGTTTCAGTCCCGGGTCATTGTACACAGGGGGTTTGCACGTTCTCCCCGTGTCTGCGTGGGTCTCATCCCGCAACCCAAAGGATGTGTGGGGTAGGTGGATTGGCCAAGCTAAATTGTCCCTTAATTGGAAAAAAAAAGAATTCAATATTCTAAATTAATTATTTTTTTTAAAGAATAATTCACCCCAGGAGTGATCGCATGAAGAAATAGAGCTTGGGTATTTTTAAAACAAAAATTATTATGGATACAATGTTTAACTTTTTTAACTTTACACCCAAAAAGAACATCTTACAATTACCCCTTAAACACTACTACTCAATTTCCCAGGCCTGCAAAACAAAAATATTTTCTTTTTAAAAAAAAAACATGACCACTGCAGTCAAACCCACTTCTAACCTTTGGCTTTTAACTCTTAAATTGTCCACTACTTGGAATCCAAAATTGTCCACTACTTGGAATCCAATGTTCCTAAAGTCTTCCAGTAGTCACAATCTGTACAACCAGTTCCCTCATCGTACTGACCGCCACACACCAGTTCCCTCGTCGTACTGACCGCCACATACCAGTTCCCTCGTCGTACTGGCCGCCACATACCAGTTCCCTCGTCGTACTGACCGCCACACACCAGTTCCCTCGTCGTACTGACCGCCACATACCAGTTCCCTCGTCGTACTGGCCGCCACATACCAGTTCCCTCGTCATACTGACCGCCACATACCAGTTCCCTCGTCGTACTGACCGCCACATACCAGTTTCTCATTTATTATTTGCCACTTTCACTGATATTTTCTTTCGCTCTGTGTAGATGATGGAAATATTCTCCACGCCTGTTTGCCAGGCATTGCGGGACCACTGTAGCCCTGTTTATAATGGAGCTTACTTTAACAACTTACTGCCATCACTGTATTCCATTGACATCTGTCCTGCTTTTAAGACTAAATGGTTTCCGGATTGCGGTTCTGTTTGCCTGGTTTACAAGTCTCAAACACCTTGCGACTTGTTTCCTTACTTCAAGAAACTCCAAATACACAAATGGCCATTGCTGAAGAATGATTTTTGATCACCCAAGTGCTGGAAAATGGGATTAGAATAGACCGGTGCTTGATGGCTGGCACCGACAGGATGGGCCGAAGGGCCTCTTTTTTGCTGCAGAACCCGTTGACTATAATTGAAGGGTGGGTGGTTGCGGTAGGAATGTGTGTGTGTGTGTGGAAGAGTGGGGTGGTGGTGGGGTGGGGTGGGGGGGGGGGGTGATGAAGACTGTACCTTAGCTGTTCACAACCTCCCAGATATATTGCCGGTTTTTAATTTCTACAAGCGGTGCCTTTGTCTCTTTCCCCACGACACACTCGGTACTGCCCTCAAGCTAAAGGCCAGAATGAGGATAATAAACTTTGGCTTTTTGATTTGTTTGCTCACCTCTTCCCTGCTTGCCTCCCCGACCCACGGGTCGGGGCAGGAGACCGTATGGGGAAAACCGGGAGGTGCGACTTGCAAATAGCTTGCCGAGGTTTGCCGTTGGGATTTGGCTTTTTTTCAAGCGCGTAACCTATTTTCCGTCTCGCCCTCGTAGGAAACCAAATGAGAAAAGTTCCGACACAAAAAGAAACATCTGTCTAAAAGGAAACTTACCATTTCTATTCTCTGCGACGCAAGGAAAGTGTAAATCGAGAACTCCGGCTCGGACTCTATAATTGTGTGAGGCTGCAAACATGGAGACGGAATGAAGAAGTGAATTCCTGTTCAAGCATCTTTCAGAGAGCGAGAGATTCGATTATATCCACAGTGCCAAAGTTTTACTACTGTAATCAAAAGGGTCTTTGTAAATATTTATTTCTGTTTTTGAACAGATTTGTACAATTTAGGAATTTTATTACATTTATAGTTGGTGAGAGTTAAACTTTGCCGATCAGGGTGTGCCCTTAGAGTCCCCATTGGTTTTAGAAATAGTAACCACTAACGGACTCTCTTCATTTGACATCTTTTACACTCAATACTTTTGCAAAAAAAAAAAAAATCTGAACTCCTAGCCAAAGAGGGCTGAGATACTGAATGACGAAAATTATGTTCCAAATCCTGTAACATCTTTTAAGTCTTTGATGTATAAAATGGCAGGAAAAGATATTTTCACAAGCACATTATTAGAAGCTTGATATTGTAAGAGGCTGCTTTTGTACTGTGATGCGAACTGCTCTAGCCAGCCTTCAGTCAGCTGGAGGTGTGCAATATTGACTTATTTATGTCAGTATACTAACATAATTGAAGTTGCAGTAACTTGTTTCCTCCTATCTTTCGCAACATTACATATTCAAAAGAATAAAAAAAAGTGTTGTCCCCAGTTTGATTTTTTTTTTGCTGTTTTATCCTTTTTTTACAAAACCCAGCAACCGACGGAGTCCAGATTGTAAGACCCGTTTCTGTGTCAAATTCTACAGGTGGGCTCAGATGACTGGTTCGCTGTGCGGGTGAAGCATTTGACTGGACCGGGTGCAAATTCCCATCTCCACCCAGGTTCTTATCCCGTTACCCAAGCGGCTGTGACGCACTGGCTGAGATTTGAACTCCTTCAAAACCCACCCACGAGTTAAAATTGGGCCCATTCAGAGAAGGAAATGATCACAGTTGGGATCTACCCTCACCCTGCAGGAAGTATGAGTTTCAGGGGGGAGGTTAGCACCAGGAGTGAAATTGGGGAAATAAAGGGTGGGGTGGTAGAACAAAGAATACAGCACAGGAACAGGCCCTTCGGCCCTCCAAGCTTGTGATAGATACTACTCTTGGCCAAAACCCTCAGCACTTCCTAGTGCCGTAACCCTCTGTAGCCATCCTATCCATGTATTTGTCGAGATGCCTTTTGAACGACGTTAATGTATCTGCTTCCACAACCTCTCCTGGCAACGCGTTCCAGGCACTCACCACCCTCTGCGTAAAAAACCTGCCTCGAAACTTTGACCCATGGACCTTAAATCTATGCTCCCTAGTGACTGACCCCTCCACTCTGCCCATCCACCCTATCCATGCCCCTCATAATCTTGTAGACCTCTATCACGTTGCCCCTCAACCTCCGTCATTCTAATGAAAACAGTCCGAGTCTATTCAGCCTCTCCGCATAGCTACCAACCTCCAGACCAGGCAACATCCTGGTAAACCTCCTCTGCACCCTCTCCAAAGCCTCCACATCCTTCTGGTAGTATGGTGACCAGAATTGTGCACAATATTCCAAGCACGGCCTTACCAAGGTTCGATACAACTGCAGCATGACTTGCCAGTTTTTATACTCGATGCCCCGTCCGATGAAGGCAAGCATTCCGTCTGCTTTCTTGATTACCTTGTCCACTTGTGTTGCCACTTTCAAAGATCTATGGACCTGTACGGCCAGAGGTTCGAAATACACTTCAGATGTTAATTTTAAATCTGAGATTAATGACTATTGAGGGATATGGGGCAAAAGCCGTGAATGAAGTTAAGTCACAGATCAATGGCTGAACAGGCTCAATGGGCTGAATGGCTTCACGTTTTTAGCTGGAAGAGGCTAGTTTCTGCTTTTTTGTTCAGCGACGGTGTCCAAATTGCATTTGCAAAAGGCACGCAGTGTGGTGCATTGTATCTAAAAACTGGGCTGATAACTGATGTGTAAATAAATGCAGATCATTGCAAAAACGGGGCAATGAAGTTGTAGATTTACGTTGCCGTTAAAGGCACGGAGAAGCATTCGGTGCAATCAAGATGTTCTGATGCACGACTTTTGAGTCAGATGCTGGGTAGATGGTCACACGTTCATTGCCGCTTAATAACAAAACGCCATTGATCCCAAATTATAATCATATTTATTATGATCTCTGTTTCTGGATCAATATTTATTGCACACATGCACGTGTTATGCTAGCAACACTGAAGACTGACTAAATGAATGAATGCATCACCTTATTAGATTCCACTGCTGTTATCGTGCATGTTATCGTATCACATGGATTTTAAAAATAGTGCTCATTAACTATTTTACATACTTCTGTTACATGTGGTCTTTCTAATTGAATGACCTTCATTTTTCTCTTTTTTACAAACATTTTATTGAGGTATTTATGGTTTTATAACAGCAACAGAAGAAACTGTACAGACAATTGTAAACATAGTGCAAAAGCCGTCTTCCTCCCGCACAGGTCCCACCTTTATTAACCCCCTACTCTAAACTAAAAAAAATTTTTTTTTAATGTTTTTATTAAGAATTTTTCAATCAATATTTTCCACCTTACAAACAAACCCCCCCCCCCCCCCCACCCCCCGGTAACAAAGAAAAGAAAAAGAACTTGCGTGGCAAGACATGAACATGGCAAGTCAATAAGATACAGAATTTTGTACACTGTATTCTTCCCGTACATGTCAGTTTCCGGATCATTCATGTGCTTTCTTGCTCAAATGCCCCCCCAGTGAAATCCCCTGCCCCCCCCCCCCCCCCCCCGGGTTGCTGTTGCTGCTGTCCGATCTTCATCTAACGCTCCGCGAGATGGTCTAGGAACGGTTGCCACCGCCTGTAGAACCCCTGCGCAGACCCTCTCAAGGCGAACTTTATCCTTCCCAACTTGATAAACCCAGCCATATCATTTATCCAGGCCTCCACGCTGGGGGATCTTCGCCTCCTTCCACAAGAGCAAGACCCTTCGCCGGGCTACTAAGGACGCAAAGGCCAGAATGCCGGCCTCTTTCGCCTCCTGCACTCCCGGCTCGTCCACTACTCCAAATAGTGCTAGCCCCCAGCTTGGCTTGACCCGGACTTTCACCACCTTAGATACTGTTCCCGCAACTCCCCTCCAGTGCCGGACATGACCAAAACATATGGACATGGTTTGCCGGACTTCCTGAGCACCTCCCACATCTGTCCTCCACCCCAAAGAACCTACTCAGCCTCGCCCCAGTCATATGCGCTCTATGAACCACCTTAAATTGTATCAGGCTGAGCCTGGCACACGAGGAAGAGGAATTAACCCTACTTAAGGCATCAGCCCATAATCTCCTCCCCCAACTCCTCCCATTTACCCTTCAGCTCCTCTACCAGAGCCTCCCTACTCTAAGCTAAACTACCCCACCCCCCCTTCTGCTGACGATTAATTTTCCCTAAAGAAGTCGGTGAACGGTTGCCACCTCCGGACGAACCCTAACATTAACCCTCTCAAGGCGAACTTGATTTTCTCCAGAGAGAGAAAGCTAGCCATGTCAGTGAGCCAGGTCTCCGACTTCGGGGGCTTTGAGTCCCTCCAAGCTAATAATATCGGTCTCCGGGCTACCAAAGAGACAAAGGCCAGAACGTCCGCCCGGGTCTTCCGACACTCCGAAAACCGCCACCTCTGGACTCAGTGCCACCCTTGTTTTCAACACCGTGGACATGAATCCGCAAACCCCTGCCAGAATCCCCTTAGCTTCGGGCATGCCCAGAACATATGAACATGGTTCGCTGGTCCTCCCGCACATCTTGCTCACCTAGCTTCTACCCCAAAGAACCTGCTCATCCGGGCCACTGTCATGTGGGCCCGGTGAACAACCTTAAACTGTATCAGGGTGAGCCTGGCACATGTTGTGGACGCGTTGACTCTACTCAACGCATCCGCCCAGAGACCATCCACTATCCTAACTCCTCTTCCCATTTGTGTTTCAGCTCCTCGGTCTGCGTTTCATCTGACCCCATAAGTTCCTTATAAATGTCCGAAACCCTCCCTTCTCCCACCCACACTCTGGAAACTACCCTGTCCTGTATCCCCCTTGGTGGTAGGAGCGGGAAGGTTGAGACCTGCCTGCGTAGGAAGTCCCCCGCCAGCAGGTACCTAAATTCATCCCCCCCAGTCAGTTGAAATTTCTCCTCCAGTTCCCTCAGGCTGGGAAAGCTCCCCTCTATAAACATATCTCCCATCCTCTCAATCCCTGCTCTCTGCCATCTCCAGAACCCTCCATCTAACCTCCCCGGGGCAAACCGGTGATTATTGCAGATTGGAGACCAGACCGATGCTCCCTCTGCTCCCACATGTCTCCTCCATTGTCCTCAGGGCCGCGACCACCACGGGGCTGGTGGAGTACCGTGCCGGCGGGAATGGCAGAGGCGCCGCTACCAACGCCCCCAAACTAGTGCCCTTACATGATGCCGCCTCTACTGGCTCCCACATCGACCCCCCCCCCCCACCCACTTCTTAATCATGGCTATATTTGCTAACCAATAATAATTACTAAAATTCGGGAGTGCCAGCCCGCCCTCCCCCCCCCCCCCCCCCCCCCCCGGCTGCGCTCCAGCATCCCCTTTTTAACTCGTCGGGTCTTACCCGCCCATACAAAGCCCAAGATCATCTTGTTGACCCGTTTAAAAAAGGACCGAGGAATAAAGATGGGGAGGCACTGAAACACAAACAGGAATCTCGGTAGAACCATCATTTTCACTGTCTGCACCCTCCCAGCCAGTGACAGCGGGAGCACGTCCCACCTTTGAAAACCCTCCTTCATTATGTCTACTAATCGAGCCAGATTTAGCTTGTGCAGCCGTTCCTATTCCCTCGCCACCTTGATGCCTAGGTACTGAAAGCTTCCTCCTACCACTCCAAACGGCCGCTCCCCCAATCGCCTCTCCTGCCCCCTTGCCTGGATTGCGAACATCTCACTTTTCCCTATGTTCAATTTATAACCCGAAAACCGGCCAAAATCCCCCAGGATCCTCATAATTTCTTCCATCCCTTCCAATGGGTCCGCCACATATACGAGCAGGTCATCCGCATACAGCGAGACTGTGTTCCACCCCACCCCGGACCAGCCCCTTGAGGCTCTCAACGCAATTGCCGGCGGTTCTATGGCCAGTGCGAACGACAGCGGGGAGAGGAGGCATCCCTGCCTCGTTCCCCGGTGCAGCCTAAAGTAGCCCGATGTCAGCCTGTTCGTCCAAACACTTGCCATGGGTGTCTGATACAGCAGCCTGACCCAGTCAATGAAGCCTCGCCCAAATCCAAACCGCCACAGTATCTCCCACAGATAGTCCCATTCCACCCGGTCAAATGCCTTCTCTGCTTCCATTGCGACCATTCTCTCTACGTCCCTACCCTCTGGGGGCATCATGATAACATTCAACAGCGTTCTTACATTGGCCGCCAGCTGCCTCCCCTTAACAAAACGTCTGGTCCTCCCCAATCATGTCCGGAACGCAGTCTTCAATCCTTGAGGACAAGACCTTAGCCAACAATTTGGCTTCTACATTTAGTAGGGAGATCGGTTTGTAGGACCTGCATAGCTCCGGGTCCTTATCCCGCTTCAGGATCAATGAGATAGTGGCCTGTGACATCATCGGGAGAAGCCCTCCTCTCTCCCTTGCCTCATTAAATGTCCTCATCAGCAGTGATCCCAGTATCCCAGAGAACTTGTTGTGAAACTCCACGGGGTACCCATCCGGTCCCGGGGCTTTACCGACTGCATGGCCTTCAGCCCTTCTGCTATCTCTTCCAGCCCGATCGGGGCCCTCAATCCTTCTACCAAGTCTTCATCCACCTTCGGGAACTTCAGCCTCCCTATGAATTGCCTCATCCCCTCCGGCCCAGCTGAGGGTTCCGACTCATACAGCCTGCTGCAGAATTCCTCGAACGACTTATTGACTCCAGCTGCATCTCCGACCAGGTCCCCATCCCTTTCCCAATCTCCCTGGCCGCCTCCCGCTTTCTAAGCTGTTGCGCAAGCATTCTACTGGCCTTCTCCCCATATTCATAGATCGCCCCCCTCGCCTTCCTCAGCTGCTCTACCACCTTCCCTGTAGTTAACAAGCCAAACTCCGCCTGTAGCCTCTGTCGTTCCCTTAGAAGCCCTGCCTCTGGGGTCTCTGCATACTTCCTATTGATCTGTAGTATTTCCTTTATCAGTCGGTCCGTCTCTGCCCTGTCCACCTTCTCCCTTTGGGCACATATCGAGATCAGCTCCCCTCTGACCACTGCCTTCAGTGCTTCCCAGACCACCGCTGCTGAAATTTCCCCCGTGTCATTGACCTGCAGATAGTTCTGAATACATTTCCTCAGCTGCTCGCACCCCTTCGTCAGCCAAAAGTCCCAAATCTAACCTCCATTGCGGGCGCTGGTTACTGTCTTTACTAACCTGCAGGTCAACCCAGTGCGGAGCATGGTCTGAGATTGTGATCGCCGAGTACCCCGTGCCCACCACCCCAGCCAGTACGGCCCTGCTCAAAATGAAGAAATCAATCCGGGAATACACTTTATGCACGTGTGAGTAGAAGGAGAACTCCTTCACCCTCGGCTGCCCAAATCTCCATGGATCCCCCCCCCCTCCCCCATCTGCTCCATGAACCCTTTTAGTTCCTTTGCCATTGCTGGCACCCTGCCCGTTTTCGAGCTTGACCGGTCCAAGCCAGGGTCCATAACTGTGTTGAAGTCCCCCCCCCCCATGACCAACCTGTGCGAGCCCAGGTCCGGTATCTTCCCCAGCATCCTCTTTATAAACTCCACATCATCCCAATTTGGCGCATACACATTTACTAATACCACCTGCACCCCCTCCAGTTTCCCACTGACCATAATGTACCGACCTCCCACATCCGAGACTATTCTACCCGCCTCAAACACCACCCGCTTATTGATCAAGATCGTGACCCCCTCTAGTCTTTGAATCCAGTCCCGAGTGAAAGAACTGACTGACCCAGCCTTTCCTCAATCTAATCTGGTCAGTTACTCTAAGGTGCATCTCCTGCAACATTACCACATCCGCCTTCAGTCCCCTAAGATGCGCGAACACACGTGCCCTCTTGACCGGCCCATTTAACCATCGAACATTCCAGGTGATCAGCTTAGTTGGGGGTTCCCCCTCTAGTGACAACACTCTGTAACCCAATCCCTTTAATAAACCTAACATATGCACCCCCCCCCCCCTTCACTGCGCTTCCGTGAGCTAGCCCGCCCAGCTAGCTTGGTGGCCCCCATCCCTGGCACCGGATAGTCTCCTACCTATTGTTCCGTCCCCACCCTCTCCCCCCATCCCCGCTCATACAAACATACTCCAACATCAAACAATCCCCACACAATTGCCCAACAGAAAAACACCAAGATCTAAACGAGCACACCTCCATCCCCCAACAGTGCAAATGAAAACCTTAACTCACTCAGCTCTACCGCTGGTCCCAAATCAATGCAAAAGACATTACAAACAGCTTCCACAAAACGAAAACGAGAAACTTTTTTTAAAAAGAACAGAAAAACACAAAACAAAACATGAACGTTGCAGCAAAGTTCAAAACTTCTCAGTCCACCACCAGTCCTTTCCTATTCGTGAAGTCCAGCGCGTGCTCAGGCGACTCGAAATAAAAGTGCTGTTCCTCATGCGTGACCCAGAGATGGGCCGGATACAACATTCCGAACTTCATCTTTTTCTTAAAAAGAATCAACCTAATCTGGTTGAAGCCTGCTCTTCTCCTGGCCACCTCCACACTCAGGTCTTAGTAAACCCGCAGGATACTGTTGCCCCACTTCCAACTCCGTGTCTGCTTGGTCCACTGTAGAATGCGCTCCTTATCCGAGTACCTGTGGAATCTTACCACCATTGCCCTCGGGTGGGTCTCCCATTTGCGGCTTCCTCGCGAGTGCTCTGTGAGCCCTGTTCACCTCCAAGGGCCGGGAGAATGCCCCATCCCCCAGCAGCTTCTCAAACATGTCCGCGATGTATGCCCCAGCGTCCGCTCCTTCGGACCCCTCCGGGAGCCTAACGATTCTCAAGTTCTGCTAGCGGGACCTATTCCATAGGCCCTCCACCTTCTCCAGGAGCTTCTTCTGCTGGTCTCTTAGCACCCCCACCTCCAACTCCACCGCAGTTTGATGTTCCTCCTGCTCAGCCAGCGCCTTCTCTACCTTCTGGATCGCCCGATCTTGGGTGTCCAATCTATGCTCCAACCGCTCAATTGACTCTTTTACCGGGTCCAAGCAGTCCCGTTTCTGCTTAGCAAAGCCTTCCTGAATAACTTGCATCAGCTGCTCCGTTGACCGCTGGGTCGACAAACCCGAGGTCCGGTCCTCCGCCATGCTGTCTCCTGCTGCAGCTTCAGCCCAAGCCTTCTCTGTCTTTCTGTTTCTGCCTTTACAAGTACTTCCAGTCCTTCTCTCCATGCACCGATGTGGGAATTCAGTACACAATTGCCTCTGTCATCAGTTTTACAATTTAAGTCCGGTAGAAAATCGGGGGAAAACGTCCGACCATTAGCGGGAGCCACCAAATGTGCAACTTACTCCTTCACAGCCGCCACCGGAAGTCAACAAGGCAATTTCTAACCAGAAGAATGATTTACAAATTAATTATTGGGTGGGTGGCAGGGCTGAAAGCTGGGACGGGGGTTACAGTTACAGAAATAATGTAAATTAACCCCAATGTTTGCAGGTAACAACAGAGTGTGCCTCTTGTTCAGTTTCTGAAATATCGCTCAGTGTTTGGAATGCTTTGATTTTACTCCTGTTCAGCTATTTTTCAACCAAATTCAGCATTAACTGATGGAATTTTCACTTGTACACACTTCTGCTAATTGTCACTATGCGGAGCACTTTGAACATTCTCACACCAGTTCCTTGCTGTTGGTGTCCAATGCACAAGGACGCTCTCAATTCCTCCCCAGTTTGACATTCAAAAGGCTTGTAACAAACTAGATGATTCTTGATGAGGCACTGATTTTTCTTATTGCTCGTTCATGAGATGAGGGCATCACTGGCAAGGATTTTTATTTTATTTCATAAATTTAGAGTACCCAATTCTTTTTTTTTTCCTAATTAAGGGGCAATTTAGCACGGCCAATCCACCTACCCTGCACATACCTTTGGGTTGTGGGGGTGAAACCCTCGCAGACACGAGGAGAATGTGCAAACTCCACACGGGTGGAAACCCGGGGCCGGGGTTGAACCCGGGTCCTCGGCGCCGTGAGGCAGCGGTGCTAACACAGCGCCACCGTGCCGCCCTCACTGGCAAGGGTGACTTTTACTTCCCACCCCTTCTTGCCTTGGAGAAGGTGGTGGTGAGCCAGATTGTCTGACCACTTCAATCCGCGCGGGGTCGGGACACCCACAGTGCTGTTCAGCAGGGAGTTTGACCCAGAGACGGTGAAGGAACAGCGATACAGATCCAAGTCAGAATGGCGTGTGATTTAGAGCTGGTGATGTTCTGAGGAGTCTACCGTGCTTCCAGGTGAAGAGAGGTCACGGGTTCAGGAGGAGCCTTTGTAAGTTGGTGTCTGGAGTATTGGTTTGTTTCTGTTTTGTACTGTGGCCTAAAAATGGCAAAACTTTTGGAATGTGTTTTCTGTCAATGGGGCCAGACATTCGCAGTACTCACCACTGTTGTGTTTTCATCTGTGTTTTTCGATGGAACATGTCACTTCTTTAAAAATATTTTTTATTAGGGATTTTCAGATTTCATTGCCAACTTTACAAGGGCAGATACGGCCAAAACCGGTATTTACACCAGTTCATTTCCATTGTGGTTCAGGCAGTAATTTGCCATCAACCTGTCTCTTGCGGTTGCCTTCTCTTCGGCCTGTCCAGGGCACAGTGGGCTAAACAGCTGGCTTGTAATGCACAACAATGCCAGCAGTCCGGGTTCAATTCCCGTACCAGCCTCCCCGAACAGGCACCGGAATGTGGCGACTAGGAGCTTTTCAAAGTAACTTCATTGAAGCCTACTTGTGACAATAAGCGATTATTATTATTAGTCATCCCCACCACTCCCCTCTTTGTTTCTTCTTCTTGTTCCGTGACTTGTCCCGTGTCATTCCCCCCCCCTCCCTCCCTACTTTATTGGTTGCTGGCTACAAACAGGCGTTAAAACAAGTTGATGAACGGTTTCCACTTTCTCCGATCCACAGATGGCCAACTTTATCTTCACCAGCCTGAGAAATTGCGCCTGGTTGGACAGCCAGTATGCAGCCTCGGGTGGTGCTGCCAATCTCCAGCCAAGCAGGAGTCTCCGACGGGCGATCAGGGAGGCGAAGGGTAGGGTGTCAGCTCCCCCCCCCACCCTCCCCACCCCCCCTCCCCTTGTGTAGAGCTCTGGCTGCTATGATATCCCGGAGACCGCCACAAGTGGACACAGCTCCATCCTCACTCCCACAACTCTGGAAATGACCTCAAAAAGAACGTCCAGTACCCGGCCAATCTGGGGCATGCCCAAATCATGTGAGTGTGATTGGCCGGGCAGCTAGTCTTGTGTTTGTGGTCATAAAAGGTCCCCCGTGTCTGGCAGATCTGATTCACTGCTTTCCCGGTGGAGAGCAGGTCAAAGCCCATTTGTAACTTTTTCTTCTCCGCCAGTAGTATCCGTGGCCGGGGCTGTGGAGTACTGTCAATCCACCTCCAGTATGGAGTCGACCAGCTGTGCCTTTCCTTCCTATCCTTGCATGCCTTATAGGCAATAATTCCCCCCCTTATCACTGCCTTCCAGAACGTGGAGGGTGAGACCTCTCCATTCTGGTTGTTGGTAACATACCCGTCTGTGGCCAGACTCCAATAGTGTTAGTATATTTGGAGAAAGCCAATCAAAACCCCAAGACACAGACATCCAACTCTTACAATCATTGATCATCGGGGATTCAATCTGTAAACGCAGTGTTCATTAGTTTTCGAACAATTTGCACTGGGCAGACATGGCTAGTCTGCAAATGCCACAATAGAAATAAAAACCGAATCGACATTTTGGAAGACGGTTTTGGAGACACAGAAATTGTTTCTTAGCCGGAAAATTAGATTTTCATCAAGAAAATGTGCCCCATAATTATGTGGACGTTGTGATTTTTGACTGGGCTTTTTCGTCGGGCAATTTGTTCTAAAAAGTAGAATCATAGAATCCCTACAGTGCAGAAGGCCCTCTGAAAGAGCACCCTCTGCACTGACCCTCTGAAAGAGCACCCAAGCCCAATCCCCTGCCCTAGCCCCATAGCCCCACCTAGATGCAATATTAGCGTAGCCAATCCACCTAACCTGCACATCTTTGTAGTGTGGGGGGAAATCGGAGCACCCGGAGGAAACCCACGCACACACGGGAAGAATTTGCGATCTCCACACAGTCACCTGGTGTGAGGCAGCAGGGCTAACCACTGTGCCACCGTGCCAACCAGATAAGGTCTGATGCACCAGTAGTAGCACTTTTTTACCTAAAATGTTTCTGCATCGGCAATATTTTATTATAACCTGCCAAATCGATGATTCTTGGGACATGTTGAAAGTATTATCCCGGCTGTTTTGGGGAAATTGTTACATCCCAAGCATTAGAGTGGATGCCTAGATTCAACGTCACTTCTATTTAGCAATTGAAGACCATTGAACCATATATTAAAAAAATTATCAAGTGCGCGTTGGTTGATTTCTGTTGTACATGCACAGTTAAAAATGTGAATGCTCCATTGTCCCCTCTCGTCTCAGAACCTGGGTTCTGAATGTGTAAAGGGCATGGAGCTGCTTAACAGCACCTCAGGGTGATCACACACAGTCAGACAGGTCCCTTGTTGCCCCACTTGATGTCACATTCGATTGTCTTACCCATTCTCTTCAGCAAATGTTTCAGCAGTTTGTGCTCCGATTAAGTTACATTAGCAAGTGTTAAATTTAAAATTCGAAAGTACTTTTTTTTAGATGCTGCACCAGCTGTGCAGAGGGAATTATACATTCAGCGCTGAATGGCCCAGTTGGAAAATTAAAGTAAAAGACTTAGGGGTTTATAGCAACAAAAAGGCTCGTCGACAACAACCACTAACCATTCTAATCCCATTTCCCAGCACTTGGTCCATAGCCGTGTCTGCCCTGGCATTGCAAATGCACATCTCAATACTTCTTGAATGTTATGAGGGTCTCTGCCTCCACCACCCTTTCAGGCAGCGAGTTCCAGACTCCCACCCCCCTCTGGGTGAAAAGGTTTTTCCTCACATCCCCTCTAAACCTCCTGCCCCTCACCTTAAATCTCTGCCCCCTGGTCATTGATCCCCCCCACCAAGGGGAAAGGTTTCTTTCAGTCTACTCTATCTATGCCCCTCATATTTTATACATCTCAATTATGTGGCTGGTTTAGCACAGTGGGCTAAATCGCTGGCTTGTAATGCAGAACAAGACTAGCAGCGCGGGTTCAATTCCTGTACCAGCCTCCCCGAACAGGCGCCGGAGTGTGGCGACTAGGGGCTTTTCACAGTAACTTCATTGAAGCCTACTTGTGACAATAAGTGATTATTGATTTTGTCCCCCCTCAGTCTCCTCTGCTCCAAGGAAAACAACTCCAGTTTATCCAACCTCTCATCAGAACTTGCATCACTATAGTGCCTTTCACAACCTCAAGAAAATGAGAGAAAAGTATTTTTCTTGTCATGTGGCCAATATGGTGACCCGATTGCCACAGATTTGGCCAGTCACAAAATCCTACCTTTAACACTGGTTCAGAGGGTGCAGGGACATTGTTACGGCATCCGGGGCAAGCAAGCGCATGGTCGATTCCAGCTCCCGGAGTCACAACACAAGTGAATTAACCAATAATTCTTATAAAAATCCCCCAAACCGTTGGCCCTTGGCTGCCCAATAATTACAGTCACCAGGTTTGTAAGTTGAAACACAATTACTGTTTTATTTGTAACTAGAACAAATATGAACTATACAGTAAACACAGCTGCTTAATGTCGAGCTAATGCTTTAACTGCCCCACTCTCTACCCGCACACACAAGACAGACAAACAGAGGGGGAGAAAAGGTGGAAAAATAATAAGGCTTAAAGTGAAAGGATAGGAGTCCTCGCTTCAGATAATGACTCCTTTACTGCACTTCCTTCACAGAATGAGTGTGGCTTCAAGTCTCTGTCTACAGCATGTAATGATCTTGAAAATGAAATGAAAATCGCTTATATTCACAAGTAGGCTTCAAATGAAGTTACTGTGAAAAGCCCCTAGTCGCCACATTCCGGTGCCTGTTCGGGGAGGCTGTTACGGGAATCGAACCGTGCTGCTGGCCTGCCTCGGTCTGCTTTCAAAGCCAGCGATTTAGCCCTGTGCAGTTGAGCAATATATCTTACTCACAACTGTCCAGGGGAGGTCTCTGACTCCACATCAACCTGCTCTTAGACAGAGTTATCACATTCCGGTCTCTGCTTCACACCAGAGTTCTCAGATTCTGGATTCTGCTTCCACAGCCAGATCTGCAGATAGAGGTGGTTCTCACAGTGGGCTTTCAGTGAGAATTAACTGGATGTTCCCGGCGTGTGTTGGTTAGATTCCTCCATCCAGCCGGCAGAATTGAAAGTGAAACTACAATGGAACCCCGTGGCTCTGAGAAACATTCCAGTGAGGTTAATAGCCAATCACCGCCTGTTACCGGGCAGGGCACAGCCTCCTGGGCCCATTCATTGACCACCAGCCACAATCAATCAATCCGAGTCAAGAAAGCATACGGCATGATTGCCTTCATTGGCAGAGGCATTGAGTATAAAAATTGGCAAGTCATGTTGCAGCTGTATAGTTCGGCCACACTTGGAGTATAGTGTTCAATTCTGGTCGCCACACTACCAGAAGGATGTGGAGGCTTTAGAGAGGGTGCAGAAGAGATTTACCAGGATGGTGCCTGGTATGGAGGGCATTAGCTATGAGGAGCGGTTGAATAAACTCGGTTTGTTCTCACTGGATCGAAGAAGGTTGAGGGGTGACCTGATAGAGGTCTACAAAATTGAGGGGCATAGACAGAGTGGATAGTCAGAGGCTTTTCCCCGGGGTAGAGGGGTCAATTACTAGGGGGCATAGGTTTAAGGTGCGAGGGGCAAGGCTTAGAGGGGATGTGCGAGGCAAGTTTTTTACACAGAGGGTAGTGGGTGCCTGGAACTCGCTGCCGGAGGAGGTGGTGGAAGCAGGGACGATAGTGACGTTTAAGGGGCATCTTGACAAATACATGAATAGGATGGGAATAGATGGATACGGACCCCGGAAGTGTAGAAGATTTTAGTTTAAACGGGCAGTATGGTCGGCGCAGGCTTGGAGGGCCGAAGGGCCTGTTCCTGTGCTGTACCTTTCTTTGTTCTTTGTTCATTGAGTTATCACTGATGTCTGTGCACAACCTTCGGCTCAAATTAAAGGCACAAGCCATCTTCCTTAAAGACACATGCCCATAAATGATCCATGGATCAAAAATGTAACAGCAAAAATGAAAGAATGGGGCAACAAGGGAGCAAACTGGAAAAACAGGGAGGACCCTGACGATATAGTGTCCTGTGAATCCTGACAATATGCTGTGTCCTGTGAATCCTGACAATATGCCGTGTCCTGTGAATCCTGACAATATGCTGTGTCCTGTGAATCCTGACAATATGCTGTGTCCTGTGAATCCTGACAATATGCTGTCCTGTGAATCCTGACAATATGCTGTCCTGTGAATCCTGACAATATGCTGTGTCCTGTGAATCCTGACAATATGCCGTGTCCTGTGAATCCTGACAATATGCTGTGTCCTGTGAATCCTGACAATATGCTGTGTCCTGTGAATCCTGACAATATACTGTGTCCTGTGAATCCTGACAATATGCTGTGTCCTGTGAATCCTGACAATATGCTGTGTGTTGTGAATCCTGACAATATGTTGTGTCCTGTGAATCCTGACAATATGCTGTGTGTTGTGAATCCTGACAATATGCTGTGTCCTGTGAATCCTGACAATATACTGTGTCCTGTGAATCCTGACAATATGCCGTGTCCTGTGAATCCTGACAATATGCTGTCCTGTGAATCCTGACAATATGCTGTGTCCTGTGAATCCTGACAATATACTGTGTCCTGTGAATCCTGACAATATGCTGTCCTGTGAATCCTGACAATATGCTGTGTCCTGTGAATCCTGACAATATACTGTGTCCTGTGAATCCTGACAATATGCCGTGTCCTGTGAATCCTGACAATATGCTGTCCTGTGAATCCTGACAATATGCTGTGTCCTGTGAATCCTGACAATATGCTGTGTCCTGTGAATCCTGACAATATGCTGTCCTGTGAATCCTGACAATATACTGTGTCCTGTGAATCCTGACAATATGCTGTGTCCTGTGAATCCTGACAATATGCTGTGTCCTGTGAATCCTGACAATATGCTGTGTCCTGTGAATCCTGACAATATGCTGTGTGTTGTGAATCCTGACAATATGCTGTGTCCTGTGAATCCTGACAATATACTGTGTCCTGTGAATCCTGACAATATGCCGTGTCCTGTGAATCCTGACAATATGCTGTCCTGTGAATCCTGACAATATGCTGTGTCCTGTGAATCCTGACAATATGCTGTGTCCTGTGAATCCTGACAATATGCTGTCCTGTGAATCCTGACAATATACTGTGTCCTGTGAATCCTGACAATATGCTGTGTCCTGTGAATCCTGACAATATGCTGTGTCCTGTGAATCCTGACAATATGCTCTGTCCTGTGAATCCTGACAATATACTGTGTCCTGTGAATCCTGACAATATGCTGTGTCCTGTGAATCCTGACAATATGCTGTGTCCTGTGAATCCTGACAATATGCTGTGTCCTGTGAATCCTGACAATATACTGTGTCCTGTGAATCCTGACAATATGCTGTGTCCTGTGAATCCTGACAATATGCTGTGTCCTGTGAATCCTGACAATATGTTGTGTCCTGTGAATCCTGACAATATGCTGTGTCCTGTGAATCCTGGCAATATACTGTGTCCTGTGAATCCTGACAATATACTGTGTCCTGTGAATCCTGACAATATGCTGTGTCCTGTGAATCCTGACAATATGCTGTGTCCTGTGAATCCTGACATTATGCTGTGTCCTGTGAATCCTGACAATATGCTGTGTCCTGTGAATCCTGATAATATGCTGTGTCCTGTGAATCCTGACAATATGCTGTGTCCTGTGAATCCTGACAATATGCTGTGTCCTGTGAATCCTGACAATATGCTGTGTCCTGTGAATCCTGACAATATACTGTGTCCTGTGAATCCTGACAATATGCTGTGTCCTGTGAATCCTGACAATATGCTGTGTCCTGTGAATCCTGACAATATGCTGTGTCCTGTGAATCCTGACAATATGCTGTCCTGTGAATCCTGACAATATGCTGTGTCCTGTGAATCCTGACAATATGCTGTGTCCTGTGAATCCTGATAATATACTGTGTCCTGTGAATCCTGACAATATGCTGTGTCCTGTGAATCCTGACAATATGTTGTGTCCTGTGAATCCTGACAATATGCTGTGTCCTGTGAATCCTGACAATATGCTGTCCTGTGAATCCTGACAATATGCTGTGTCCTGTGAATCCTGACAATATGCTGTGTGTTGTGAATCCTGACAATATGCTGTGTCCTGTGAATCCTGACAATATGCTGTGTCCTGTGAATCCTGACAATATGCTGTGTGTTGTGAATCCTGACAATATGCTGTGTCCTGTGAATCCTGACAATATGCTGTGTCCTGTGAATCCTGACAATATGCCGTGTCCTGTGAATCCTGACAATATGCTGTGTGTTGTGAATCCTGACAATATGCTGTGTCCTGTGAATCCTGACAATATGCTGTGTGTTGTGAATCTCTAGAATACGCTTGTATATTCACACAGATCTGATACTTCTCCCCAAAGATCTTTTGCCTTCAGCCTTCACATTATTGTTAGATTTGCACATTATTTGTCCTTTAAACTCACGGCAGAAAATTAGGACTGATAATAAAGTTAACCTACCCATTTAACAACTCGATCATTATTAATGCAGCGCTAAGCAACCTCTCAAACCCAAACAAGGAACAATTTGAACTGTTTCATTTTTCTTAAGATGTTTTTTTTTTAAATTTAGAATACCCAATTCATTTTTTCCAATTAAGGGGCAATTTAGCGTGGCCAATCCACCTAGCTTATTCTTTTGGGTTGTGGGGGCGAAACCCACGCAGACATGAGGAGAATGTGCAAACTCCACACGGACAGTGACCCAGAGCTGGGATCGAACCTGGGACCTCGGCGCCGTGAGGCCACACTGCTAACCCACTGTGCCACCGTGCTGCCACTCTTAAGATATTTTAACGTTTTTACAATACATTCTTACTTTTTGTCTCTTCATCCAATCGTTCCCGTTCTTTGTGTTTGATTCTCATTGGTCAGTTACCTCAGTTGACTGGACAACCTGTTTGTGATGCGGAGCGATGTCAACAGCACGGGTTCAATTCCTGTACCGGCTGAGGTTATTCATGAAGGCCGCGCCTTCTCAACTTTGCCCCTCACCCGAGGTATGGTGGCCCTCAGGCTAAATCATTAATCAGCTCTCCCCCTTAAAGGGGAAAGCAGCCTATGGGACTGTGGTGACAATCTCTCTTTCACAATCACTGAATCACATGGGTTAAGGAAACAGCCATTAATGCCATTGTCCACTCGGGTCTAAGAAACCCCTGTTGCTCTCGCTGCACCATTATCAGCTCACACGCCCAGTTAATGGGCAAAACTACATGTGAGCTGAAGTTGAGGTCAGAGGGCAACATTCCCTGAACTTCTAGGATTGGATAAAGCTACCAGTCGGGAAGCGAAGCAGAATTTATACTTGGATGGTGTCATGTGAGAGTACCTTTAAGAAATGGGTGTTTATAAATGGGTGTGCATATACATATCTGTAGTGAGAGTACCTTTAAGAAATGGGTGTTTATTACTGCAGTGATGTCAGAGAGGGATGGAGCTGGGCAGTCTGTCAGCTTTTTACTTTTGTTTTAGGCTGTTTGCTGCAGGGTGTGTTTTAGTTTCGTTTTCAGTGTTGGAGCTGAAGCCAAACAGAGCAGCTGTACTGTTGATCTCTCTGCCATGAATAGACTATCTCTTGATCATTTGGTGAATTCAGAATTATAAATGTTCTCAGTAGGGAATGTAAACCTAATGTGCTTCTGGTAAAAAGTGTTTCTTTTGTCTTCTGCATGTTGTTTGGGAAGTTATTAAGGATTACTTAGTGTTGTATTCTTTGGGTGTTGTATTTGAATTGATGGTTGCTAAGATGTTCACTGTATGTTTTAAAAAGGTTAACTTGAGTTCATAGACTAAACATTGTTTTGTTTAAAAAAAATACTTTTCCATTTCTGCTCTACCACACCTGTAGAGTGGGCCGTGTGCTCCCCATACCACAATCTATTAAAAGTTGTGGGTCAAGTGAACTCCATGATACACTTTGGGGTTCTCTAAACCCTGGCCCATAACAATGGGAAGAGGGGATTTTCATTTCCATTTAAAGTTCCCTATCACTGATCCATGGTCATTAAAATGGAAGCTCCTCTGGAAACCCAGATGGACTTTCCCCTATCATAGATATCATAGAATTCACAGTGCAGAAGGAGACCATTCGGCCCATCGAGTCTGCACCGGCTCTTGGAAAGAGCACCCTACCCAAGGCCAACACCTCCACCCTATCCCCATAACCCAGTAACCCCACCCAACACTGAGGGTAATTTTGGACATTAAGGGCAATTTATCATGGCCAATCCACCTAACCTGCACATCTTTGGACTGTGGGAGGAAACCGGAGTACCCGGAGGAAACCCACGCAGACATGGGGAGGATGTGCAGACTCCACACAGACAGTGACCCAAGCCGGAATCGAACCTGGGACCCTGGAGCTGTGGAGCAATTGTGCTAACCACTGTGCTACCGTGATTTGATTTGATGGATCCCTGGAGGCTTCATCATATGATTTGCACCCACACTTTGGCCATAACTCGTCCATCCTTACAATGTTAACTTCACTAAATGGAGAGAAACTTCAAAATGCTTCAGTGCAGAGGGATCTGGGTCCCCTCGTACACAAATGGCAGAAAGTTAGTATGCAGATGCAGCAGGTAACAAGGGAAGCAAATAGAATTTTGGCATTCATTGCTAATTGAATAGAGTATAAAAGTAGGGCAGTGCTGTTGCAACTGTATGGGGCATTTTCTGCACCTGGAGCACTGCGCACAGTTGTAGTCCCCTCACTTGAGGGAGGACGTAAATGCACTTGAGGCGGTTAAGAGAAAGATCACTGAGGGCAGCACGGTGGTGCAATGGTTAGCACGGTTGCCTCACGGCACCGAGGTCCCAGATTCGATCCCGGCTCTGGGTCACTGTCCGTGTGGAGTTTGCACATTCTCCCCGTGTTTGTGTGGGTTTCGCCCCCACAACCCAAAGATGTGCAGGGTAGGGGGATTGGCCACGCTAAATTGCCCCTTAATTGGAAAAAATGAATTGGGTACTCTAAATTTATTTTTTTAAAAGAGGAAGCTCGCTAGATTGATTCCAGGGTTGATGGACTTATGAAGGGAGATTGAGCAGTTAAGGCCTATGCTCACTGGAGCGTAGAAGAATGAGAGGAGATCGAATTGGGGTACATAAGATGCTAAAGGGGATTGACAGGGTGGATGCAGAGTGAAGGTTTCCTCTTGTTGGACATTCCAGGATGAGAGGAAACAATTTTAGACTAAAGGGTGGCAGATTTAAAACAGAAATGAGGAGGAATTATGTCACTCAAATGGTCGTGAATCTTTGAAATTCTCTATTAGAGTGTAGTGGATGCCGGAGCATTTAACACATTTGAGGAGGAGAGATGGGCTTTTAATTAGTAAGGGAAATGAAGGGTTATGGGGATGAGATCAGCCGTGATCATATTGAATGGTAGAGCGGGCCCGAGGGGCTGAATGGCCTACTCCTAACTCGATGTGTCGCACTTAACCATTTGGAAAGCCTAACCTGCACATCTGGTTTAGCTCAGTGGGCTAGACAGCTGGTTTGTGATGCAGAACAAGGCCAGCAGCACGGTTTCAATTCCCCGACCAGCTTACCCGAACAGGCGCCAGAATGTGGGCTTTTCACAGTAACTTCATACTTATGACAATAAAAGGGTATTGTCATTATCGTTGGACTGTGGGAGGAAACCGGAGAACCCAGAGGAAACCCTTGCAGACACAGGGAGAATGTGCAAATTCCAGGCACCCAAGGTCGGGATCGAACCAGGGTCCCTGGCGCGGAGGCAGCAGTTCTGACTACTGCACCCCCATCTCTCCTGCCTTCCCCTATAAGACCTGCCCTTTACTTATCTCCTCCCGATTACCCATCTCTGTAGTTACTTGAAATCTGTCACATCTTTCTTATCCCAGGTATGATGGTCATTGACCTGAAACATGAACTGTTTCTCTCGCCACAAAAGCTGCCCGAGTATTTCCAGCTTCTGTAGTATTTTCATTTTATCCATAACAAATTTTCCCTCCAGAGCATCAACCATTCCCACCCTTCTATCAGTTCATCCGCTGCGGAGTTGCTCGACATGCCTCTTACCGTGGGACTCGTTATTCCACCGCACTTGTTGGCCTGATACCCAATCCTCTGTAAACCTAGGACTGTCTAAAACTCTACTTTCCATGTCCTAACTCACATCGTCCCATTCGGCCATCACGCCTGTTGTCGCTTTCCAAATTGGCTCCCTAGATTCCCAAATTCCCATCCTTTTTTTATACATTGCTTCACACCCGCACCGTTTCCCCCATCTCTGTAATCTCCTCCAGCCTAACTCTGCACCCCTCCTTCAATTCTGGCCTCTTTTAGCCTTCCCGATTATAATTACTGCGTCGTTGGTGGCAGCGCCTTCAGCCAGGTCCCGTTATGGAATTCCCTCCCTAAACAGCTCTCCTCCTTTGAAGATGCTTCTTAAAACTTACCTCTTTTATATGGCTCATTGTTAAATTTCATTTCATGATGTTGTCCTCTGGTGCAAACAGACAGCCAATCTCATCCATTTGATTCCCGGGCAGGGTAGACTGTTTCAAAATACCATCCGGCCCCTCATTCAAAGTGCTTAGATTTTCATCGTCTATATAATCCGTTTCCAAAATTTAAACAACGGAAAAAGGTGACCCGTCAAGAGATTTCAAATCACAACTGGGATTAATTGGCGTTCTGCTTTATACAATATGGCCTTTCACTGCGCTACGCCCCAGATCACTCGACAGTTGACCGCAGCACTAATCAACCCAAACTACAACACAAGATTCATCCAGCAAGGTTGGCAGCGATAAGGATGAGGCACTGTCGCCCTTTGAGGTTTAGCAATAGGATTATACCAGGGGTCTTCGCTTTCCTACCACTTCAGGACAAAGGACGAACAAGATTACAGAGTATTTACAGCACAGGAACATGTTTGTGTAAAGTGGTCAATGCCAGTGTTAATGCTCCTTTATGGCATGTGGGCATCCCTGGTAACACCAGCATTTATTGCCCATCCCTAATTACCCCATGAGAAGGTGGTGGTGACCCATCATCTTGAACCACAGCAGTCCACGTGGTGTAGGTAGATCCACAGTGCCGTTAGGGCATTCCAGGATTTTGATCCAGTGACAATAAAGCCCCAATCTTACCCCACCCCTATCCAATCAAACCAACATAGCATTCTATTGCTTTCTTGCTCTTAAATGCATCTATGCTATTCACCTCAACTATTCCACGTGGTGTCAAATTCCACATTTTGAACGGAGGCGTTGTCCCGTAATTCCCTATACCACCGCTCACCCTGGTACTGGGAGCACAAGTGTGAGCTGCAACTGCAAACAAGGATTCAAACCTGGAACCTTGGGAGGTGATTACCCCAATTCCCTGTCACTAAACTGCAGGATGGAGATGAGTCAAAGAGATTAGAGCAATTTTGACAGCAGTTTAGCCTTTAAAAGAGTTCACCACTCCCTCAAGCGTTTATTTTGCTGGCTGCTAAAAGTTTGGTTGTGACTTCTTCACCGGCCATAAGGATTGCAATATTCCGCACGCCCTCTTAAGATTACCCAGCACAGAATGTGAGCAACATGTTTGTATTAATGCAGTAATATGCTGTATTAATGTTGCACACAGGAACAGAAGATAAGCCACTGAAATGCTTCTACTGATTTTAGAATTTCAGCAGTTTGTGATTTAATTACAAAAGCGTACATGTTTTATACAAAACAGCTCAAGAGACCAGTATACACCAAGTGTAAAACCTTTGAGGTTTCGCCAATAATCTTTTATTTATACATTCAACCTTCCTCCATGGAATAGACTAACTAGCACAAAAAAAAGACCTAATTCAATCTATCACATTGCAGAAAGAAATCATATTTCATGGGAGGCAGAAAACAAATCAAAACCATTCCTCATCCATCTGGGGCATCCTGTGATTTAAGAAAAGTTTAATACATTTTCTGGGTCCGTGCACAACACATTCCAATCCAAGTTGAAGAAGAAACCTTAGGTACCCTACTTAAATCAACCACAAAGTAAAGGGAGGTTCCAGGCTTTCAAATTCATTAATAATTAAACCCTGTAATCACAGGCAATCTAGCGAGACTGTGCTGTGTTAAACTGCAGTCCCCACATCTCCAGTGTCTAGACTGTAGTCACAGGTTAGGAGCGCAACACTTTAATTTGCTCCTTGCGTACCTGCCTGGGTTTGATGAACTGAACATCACCTTTGGGTTACAAGGACAAACGAGCTGTCCTTGGTCGCTCATTAACACTTGACTTTGAAGTGAATTAAACAGAAAACAGTCTAGCTCAACATGGAACAATGTGTTAATTCACCAATTCCTCACTCCCACCTGACTTAAAGGGAGTGAAGGTCAACAAATTGACACTGCACTTTTAACTTTGACCTCCATTCACTTGCAAAATTCACCCTTACAATTTGCTTAGTGACCATGTAAATGGATTATTCGAAACTGGACAGTGCAGTTACTGCTGTCCGAAAGCTATTTCTTAGGTGCTCAGTATAGTCGTTGATCTTCCAGAGCATGCAGGCAGTGGAGATGTAATTCTGCCCCCGCTAATTTTTTTTTCTTTTAAATAAATTTAGAGTACCCAATTCATTGTTTCCAATTAAGGGGCAATTTAGCCAATCCACCTACCCTACACATCTTTGGGTTGTGGGGGCAAAACCCATGCAAACACTGGGAGAATGTGCAAACTCCACACGGACAGTGACCCAGAGCCGGGATCGAACCTGGTACCTCGGCGCCGTGAGGCAGCAGTGCTAACCCACTACCCAACTGCCCCCACTAAAATAATTGCACGTTCTATCTTTTTTTGTACGTCCATTGTAAATACCAATAACCTTCTTCCCAATACAAATTCCTACAGCCACGGTTATAATGGAAAGTGTCCAGGAAAACTCTGCTCCAGTCGCTTCAGGTCCTCCTGTAGGGTGTGGCACTGTACTGCCTCCACTGGCAGGGAATGATAACTACAGGCAACATACTTCCATTATAAATAAGGACATAAGAATTTAGAGTAGAAAAAAAGTTGACAGGAGGAGGGGGTATAGGACATATTCCAGGTCACTTATCAGAGGTATGAAATTCAGAAGTGGTTTTCTTTTATTTTAAGGTGCATGTTGAATATGATCTCCCATGACGTTTTTATAAAACGATAAAGTATATTTCAGTGTGGAAGCATTGATTACGATCGTGGAGGGAACATCATCAAGTTCAAAGCAATGTGCATGTCTTTGGCACTGTTGGTCACCTAGCTGCTTTTGTTCGAGCTGCAGCAACCTTTGCAAATATATTCCAAAGTCTCTACCACTCCTAAGGCCCACAAATAAGGAGCTGGACAACAGGAACAACGTGAGGTTTCTCTCCATCAATGGCTCAAAACAATACCAATCCTGGTTCACAAGCCAGGCTAGGAGTTCGGGAAACAAATGGGGCTCCTCCTTTGGCACAGTTTTGTGCCCGACTTGAGCGTAACGCTGGCGAACAGTGCAGTTTGCCAGCCTCACCCTGGTGCCACTCAATCGACTCGGAAATGAGGTGGCAGCAAATAATCAAAAAGAGAGGAGCGGGCTGGAGGGGCTGATTGACCCACTCTTTCTCCTAATTTATTCCATGCTGGTATAATCAGTGTTTCCCTGAACAGTCTCATTGTCGCTGAAAACACCGCTTCTAGTCAGGATGATAGTTATTCCAATTCGGGAGAATCACCCCAAATTGTTTAAGACCTCAAATACAGGTAGAAATCCAACTTAGCAATAACTCTGATCACGATGATATAGCTAAAAAAGTAGCACAAAAAAAAAATGATTAAACATTATTCTCTATTTGCTGATGGACGTCCTATTTTTCACCCTTGCTGAATAGAAAAACAGAAAGCAGCCAATTAACCAAACCTTAGAAAGGTGTGAAAGAATCATACACAAGGCACAGCGTAACATCCACTATCCCCGTTGAGTGGCACCAGGGATGCTCAGCAGGAGTTGGTGCAGTGTTTCAGACTGTAATCCCTTGCTGACGGGTGTTGCGTTGCTGGGCAATCAGCTGATCTACTGACAGCTTTCCTTCCCACACCCTCTACCAACACCACTCACACACAGAACCCCCCCCCCCCCCCCCCAGCTTTCGGTTCTGCTGCAGACCCAGGAATTCTATTGTAAAACTGGGTCAAAGTGCCACACACAAGGGCAGCACGTGCGTGCACTCTGCAAGAGCAGCTTCCCGGCTAACCCGGTTTCAAACAGTGGAGAAATCAGTAAAGTAGCTTTACTGTAATGCTCTTCTAGATCATAGAATTTACAGTGCAGAAGGAGGCCATTCAGCCCATCCACCCTATACTAGATGATCTCTGGTATGCCCCAAGGAAGGTGAAAGAGGAACATGGCCCGTTGCAGTGGGTAACCAAGATTCAACTTTTGGAACTAGAAGAATATTTGCCTGTGCAGACTGATAAACTTAAAAAAAAAAAAAAAAATCAGTTGGGTTACAAACTTTCATTTACTCTACAAAAATCTTCACAAAATTAGATTCTGCCGTAAAGATCAAATTTATGGTACTTAGTCTACAGGAGATTTACATTTGTACAGTTCCAAATCAATATTTCTTGTCCTTTCTTTAGGAGCTAAGACATGACATCCTACTAGCATCCCACAATCATTATAACTTTCACCAGTGATCCCAGAACACACAATACTCGTTAGTCAACACAAATGCAGGTGTTTGGGCTCTTCTATAGAAAAAGTGTTCAGTTGTCTCCTAATCTTTGACCCTGACCCCAGAAATAGCCTCTCCCCCATCGGTTGCCCTGATCTTCAGCCGGGGGTCTCCTGCTGGGCGGCCGGACTCCAAACCCCGACACGCCACCCCTCCTCGGAGGAAACCATCGAGTCCTGCAGTGGGGCGACAGGAGATGAAAAAGGTAATAAGAGTTTCCCACAAATATAATCCCTCACAAAACGACAACCAAAATGGTTAAAGATTCAGTGGTACAAAATCCGGAGCAAAGTATCGGTTTACTTAAGCTGTTTACTTACAGGAACTGTGGTGTAGAAAGAAATGTTCTCCCGCCGTATTCTTGAGGGTATTTAAACATCAGGATGTAGTACATGTGGCCAACAAAGATACCAACAAGCTCATCCATTACCCTGCCATAGAGTTAAAATAATTAGCAAAAACCCCCAAAAACATTTAGCAAGTTTTCAAACAAGTGTGTTATAGGGATTCAAGAAAACTAGTGAACTTGACAGAGAAAGGCATTGACAATTTTAAACCCATCACCTGAACAAAGGATGAAACATAACTGTGACATTGCTAAAGAACAAACCACACTTTAGACAGTGACCAGAGTAAATCTCTGAAGCCTCTTATTTGGAGGCAATCCCCATGATAGTCTGCACTGACATCAGGGCAACTTAACATTGTCTGGTCACAGTGTTGAGTGGTTAAGCACCTAGGCTGGCAGGGGAAGCACGGTGGCGCAGTGGTTAGCACTGCTGCATCACCGCACCAAGGGCTCGGGTTCAATCCCGGCTCTGGGTCACTGTCCATGTGGAGTTTGCACATTCTCCCCGTGTCTGTGTGGGTCTCACCCCCACAACCCAAAGATGTGCAGGGTAGGTGAATTGGCCACGCTAAATTGCCCCTTAAATGAGAAAAAAAGAATTAGGTACTCTAAATTTGTGAAACAAAATCCAGGCTGGGCAGCTTCCCGCCCGATTGTGCTCTTTCTTTCACTGCAATTCCTCCAATATTGGCGCCTGGCATTAAATGTGACAGAATTTTAACTGTGAGTTGTGTTCAGTTGGGAGGATAGATTGGAGGGGTTGGGACTGTTCTCCTTGAAGAGAAGGAGACTGAGGAGATTTGCGAGATGTTCAAAATCATGAGTGGGCTGGTCAGAGTAGACAGGGAGAAACTGCTCCCGCTCGTAAAAGGATCAAGAACAAGGGGACACAGGTTTCAAGTCATTAGCAAAAGTAAGTGTGATGCGAGAAAAACTTCCACACGGCGAGTGTTTGGGGTCTGGAATGCGCATACCCGGATGTGTGGTGGGGGCAGGTTCAAATGAGACATTCAAGAGGACATTAGGTGAATACTTGAATAGAAACAATGTGCAGGGGTACGGGGAAAAGGCAGGGGAATGGCACTTGGCTACGATGCTGATTTGGAGAGTTGGTGCAGACACGATGGTCTACAAGGCTCATCAGCCGACCTCAATACTGTACACTCTGATCATGTGTACCAGAGAGATAAAAGAAATAGAGAACTTAATCTCTCGTGCACTTACGAATTTCTCAGAATGAAGTTGAATATGAGCAAAGCCCAAGGTAGATAACAAGCCTGTGGGGAAAAAAAGGTAAAATAAGGGTGAAGATCTTTGTATTGTATCACTATTAAAATATTTGTTTGCAGGATTTTTATAAACTCACGACTCTAGCAGAGTCTGAGGGCTACCAAGACAATGGCTACCTAGAATAGGGTCATTAATATGGATAACAACTCTTTCAGAGGCTAATGTCTGGGACATTGTAAGCCATAAAACAAAACTTTATTGAAGAGTGATTATAGGGTAGTTCATGGAGGAACTATGAATAATCCATTGTCACATGCTTCGCTGTGTACAGGTAGAGTGGCTTCTACTACTCACACCAATCTCCCAACTTGTACAGTACAAACTCACTGGGAAGATGGAGAATGTAGGTTAGACACGTTCTCTAATGATTGGAAACATCCGTAACCCTCTGTGCCAGCCCAGGTTTCGTGGTAAGATTCTTGCCCAGGTTAGGGAGACATGAGCTCCAGTCGCAATCCAGAGACTTGGACACATAATCCAGGCTGTCACTCCCAGTGTAGTACTGAGGGAGTCCTGCACGGTCAGGGTAGGTGCCTGTCTTTTGGGCGAGATGTTAAAACCAAGGCCCAGTTTGTTACCATTTACCACTCAACCAGTTCATTCATTAAAAGCACATTATTCAGTCATTTCTCCCGTTGCGGTTTGTGGATCTTGCTGCACGTCTTTCCCTACGTTACAATAGACTAAAGTATTTAATAGCTATGATCGTTCAAGGGTAAAAAATAATCAACAAAGACTAATTGGAACAGCCTGCTGCTGTCTTGGTTAAAGTAAGAAGTCTTACAACACCAGGTTAAAGTCCAACAGGTTTGTTTCGATATCACTAGCTTTCGGAGCGCTGCTCCTTCCTCAGGTGAATGAAGAGGTATTTCCAGAAACATATATATAGACAAATTCAAAGATGCCAGACAATGCTTGGAATGAGAGCAATAGCAGGTGATTAAATCTTTACAGATCCAGAGATGGGGTAACCCCAGGTTAAAGAGGTGTGAATTGTGTCAAGCCAGGACAGTTGGTAGGACCTCAACCGGGATCTGGGATTCATGTCGCATTACAATCATCCCCCACCATCTGGCCTGCGAAATCCTACCCCCGAAAGCTAGTGATATCGAAACAATCCTGTTGGACTTTAACCTGGTGTTGTAAGACTTCTTACTGTGCTCACCCCAGTACAACGCCGGCATCTCCACATCTTGGTTAACAGTAGTCAACTACTACTCTGGTTTACTCTCACAGCCCAAAGGTGTGCAAGTTAGGTGGAAGGGCCATGATCAACGTGCAGGGGTTCAGGGATAGAGTGCTCTTTCGGAGGGTCGGTGCATCCCAATGGGCCGAATGACCTCCTTCTGCACGGTAGGGATTCTATGGATGTTGGCAGGTTGGAGATAGAAGCAGGCCAGTCTGCTAATTTGAGTTCTCAACTGTATGAAGAGATTTCAAAATGGTCACTTGAGCCATGTTACTTATTGTGGGTTTCACTGACTAGGCCAGTATTCATTGACCATCCCTAATTGTCCTCGAGAAGGTGGTGGTGAGCAGCGTTCTTGAACTGCTGCAGCCCTTGTGATATAGGTACACGCGCTGTCAGGGAGAGTTCTGGGATTTTGACCCAGTGATAACAAAGGAATGTCAATATATTTCCATGTCAGGATGTGAATGGCTCGGAGGTCCTCCTTCAAAAGGAACAGGCCGTGGGCCATTCAGCCCCTCAATTCAATGCGATTGTGGCTGATCTGTGGCCTAACTCCATATACCTGCCTTTGGTCCATATCCCTTAATATCTTTGCTTAACTAAAATCTTTCTATTTCAGATTTAAAATTAACAACTGTTCCAGCTTCAACTGCTATTTGTGGGAATTTTAGGATTTCATAAAAGGATGTTTATCTGGTGTCTGGACCTGGCTTTTGTTTTATGGCTTACAATGTTCCAGTCATTAGCCTCTGAAAGAGTTGTTATCCATATTAATGACCCTGTTCTGGGTAGCCATTGCCATGGTAGACCTTCAGACTCTGCTAGAGTGGTGAGCTTATAAAGATTCTGCAATAATGTCCTTTCCGGTCAATAGTTCTTACAATCTCAGTTGTGAGATTTCATGAATAACACATCACGGTATAGGGTATGTCTCCAGTGCAATCCTTATAATATCTTAATGGTCACTGTACATTGGGCAGCATGGGTTGTATTTATTTATTCCCAATGAAGGGGCAATTTAGCGTGGCCAATCCAGCTAACCTGGACATCTTTGGGTTGTGGGGGTGAAACCCACGCAAACACGGGGAGAATGTGCAAACCCCACACAGACAGTGACCCAGGGCCGGGGTGGAACCTGCGGTCCTCAGCGCCTTGAGGCACCAGTGCTAACCATTGTACCACCGTGCCGCCTGGACAGCACAGTGGTTAACACTGCTACCTCACAGTGCCAGAGGCCTGGGTTCAAGTCTGGCCTTGGGTGACTATGTGGAGTTTGTACATTGTCCCAGTGTCTGTGTGGATTTCCTATGGGTGCTCTGGCTTCCTCCCATCGTCCAAAGACGAGCAGGTTAGGTGGATTGGCCACGCTAAATTGCCCCTTATTGGAACGGTTAGGTGGGGTTACGGAGATATGGTGGGAAGTGGGCCTAGGTAGGGTGCTCTTTCAGAGGGTCATGCAGACTCGATGGGCCGAATGGCCCCCTGCTGCACTGTAAGGATTCTATGACTAGGCACAGTCCATGGATCAAATTGGGGATATTTTTATTTGTTCATTGATTATGGACATTGTTGGCAAGGTTAATATTTATTGCCTATCCCTCACTGCCCTCATCATGAGGTGAGTTGCATGGTGTTGGTAAACACAGAGGTCAACAGGGAGCTCCAGGCTGACCTAGCAACCAGGAAGGAATAGCGATATAGTTCCAAGTCACAACGTGTGTGAATTTGAGAGAAATGAGCAGGCGGTGTTGTTTCTCTGTGCCTGAAGCCCTTGGTCTTCTAGGTAGAAGAGGTCAAGGGTTGGCAGGGTTCTGTCAAAGGGGCATTAACAAATCAGATGGGGTGCATACTGACTCAGTGACCAAGCTACCTGGAACTGCAAATATTACTCCCAACACTTCAAATCAACAACAATGCCTTTGATTCTCTTACCTTAAACGTCATCCCAAACCAAAATGTTACAATTTGGTCTTTGTTGAGTTGTGCCCACACATACACGACCGTCAAAACAAGGGGGACAAACAGTATCTGTCAACGGGGAAAGTTTAAATCTGTGTTAGTTATCGGTCGTGGCAAAAGAGGAAACAGCTGGCAGATACCATCTTTCTCGGTTTGTGCGTTCCCTCAAACACCCAGGATCTATACTGCTGCAGTTTCAGGTGTGTGGGTGTGATCTCACAGCAGCAGGTATGTTTCCAGCACCGCATCACCAAGCCCAGTGTCAATACTCAGCAAAACAAGTTAGCTTTACTTTGTTTGGAATGTGCTACGAAAGGTATCGGAGTGCAAAGGGTGTGAATAAAATACTCCAATTTCGCACTTATGGTTTGATATCCCACACGGACCGTATGCTTGCCCAGGAGCTAGGCTATATGGACCATGTTCTTCTTTCATAAATTTAGAGTACCCAATTATTATTTATTTTTTCCAATTAAGGGGCAATTTGGCCTGGCCAATCCACCTAACCTGCACATCTTTGGGTTGTGGGGGTGAAACATATGCAGGCACTGGGAGAATGTGCAAACTCCACACGGACAGTGAACCAGGGCCAGGATTCGTACCCGGGTCCTCAATGCCGTAGTCCCAGTGCTAACCACTGCGCCACATGCCGCCCATGTT
This sequence comes from Scyliorhinus torazame, assembly GCF_047496885.1. NCBI lineage: Eukaryota > Metazoa > Chordata > Chondrichthyes > Carcharhiniformes > Scyliorhinidae > Scyliorhinus > Scyliorhinus torazame. Next base: position 9,732,717 of record NC_092717.1, read on the forward strand.
CTTCTTTCATGTAAATTTGTACACCTATCACTGCATTTCACCTGGCTGCGTGCTGAGGAAACATGCCTGCATAACACGTGCTTGGTAAGCAACAGTGAAAGGTTTAGGTTGGAATGCACCGAAAAAAAAGGGAATCATCACCCCCATTCCTGATAAATGGATCATGAGCCAAATGGTAAAGCTGAGCGCCAATCCTGGTCTTGACGTTTAATTTGTTTCCGGAATGAATCATTACTTCCCGTGTACTAACTCACCATGTTCCAGAAGCTCCTCTATATACTCTTTTCGATAAACAAGCAAACAACCCCTTAAATGGGAAGGGAACTCTTTTGATAAATGATAAACAAATGAATTAATAACCCATTCAATTGGTGGTGACAAAAGTTATTCTTGGGGCTGATGATGCACTCCAGCCCCTACAGGCATGAACATAAACCTGAGAAATTATTAAACACACCTTTCATTTAAAAAAAAACTTATTTTAAAAAATCATCATGGCAGCATGTGCCAAATTGTGATGATTTAAAAAAATTCAAATTATGGGACAACGTAGCGTGGCCAATCCACCTACCCTGCACATCTTTGGGTTGTGGGGGTGAAACCCACGCAGACACGGGGAGAATGTGCAAACTCCACATGGACAGTGATCTGGGGCCAGATCGAACCCGGGTCCTCGGCACCGTGAGGCAGCAGTGCTAACCACTGCACCACCTTGCCTCTCCTCACCTTTCATTTGTGAAGAAGCCACTCATTTTCTCTCATTAAGAATTCTCAGATTGCAGCAGGATCTTTTTCCCTTTGTCTCTCAGTGACCACCATATTGATGGAAAAGGTACAAGGCTGGAGCTATGGTTTTGCTATTGCAAACCTGGGGCAGACCACACGCGAGCTGATATGCTGATAGAATTATCTTGCCCCCGGGTATTAAAGTCCCAGGTGTTCCCTCGAATTAATGAACACTCTTTAAGGGGTAGGACATGGGAAGAAAAATTATGTAGACAATATTTCACACGGTCAGGCTAATAAATAAACTGCACAGTAGGAAAAAAATGTTTAAACCCAAGAATTTATGGCACTACAGTATAAACCATACACCAAAACGCAGATTTTTTAAATGCAAGGGTTTTTTAACCACTTACTCAAGGCTAAAAAATGGACATTAACTACAGGAAAGTACAATGCACTTTACAAAATGCTTCAAGGTGTTTCACACGATAGAGAGCAGGAGTGGGGAGGAAAAGACTTGTATTTATATTGTGCTTTTTAACAAAAGCTGCAGCTACAAGAGCCAAAGGCTCGGCCCTCGATGGTAGAATACTGGAAAGAATCACAATGAAACATCAACGGTGGTAATTGACAAACTAAAATGGCAATTCTCACATCATTTTAAAAATCAGACATTAACTAGATTTTCATGAAGTGTAGCCACCTCCTGCCAAAATACTTACAAGCATTCCCATGGTTAACCCAACTATCTGTTACAGTGCTGTTGAGGAAAACATGAATGGCACATTCATTCCCATTAAGTGGAGATGTCAGAAAGTTAAGAGTTCAAGTCCCATTCCATTGACTTGGACGCAAGGAAAACAAACCCAGGCTGACACTCCAGTGCAGTGCTGCGCCTCTGGAGATGCGGTGAGGTGTTAAAATCGAGGGGCCTCCCACTCTGGAAGATTCCCTGCCTCTATTTCAAAAAAGCAGGGATATCTCTCCCAATGTCCTCACCAATAATTATCCCTCAATGAACATCACCAAAAGCAGATTCTCTGGTCATTATCACATTGTTGTTTGAGGGAGCTTGCTGGGTATAAATTGGTTGCCGTGTTCGCTACAGCAGCGAATCAGTAACAGAAAGTGCTTCATTGGCCGTTAGCCACTTTGGGGTGTCTCAAGGTCGTGAAAGCGCTATAGAAATGCAAGTTCTTTAACATCTGTTCACAAAAAGGATACCACCGTGCAAATCCAGTTGAAAAACAACATGAAAATGTAATCTGCCGTCCTGCCATCAAAGAAGCCTATTAAAAAGAAACACAAGAAGAATTACAGTACAGACCGTTCCTTCAGGCATTAAGAATGACAGTAAAATGCATCGATATTTCCCAATGGCAGAACTGTCAGTGTGACCTCCAGCGTAAGGCCGTCACACTGATCAGGATTGTCCATGGTTCGATCCCACTCTTGAACGGGATGACACCTCGCCGTGAGCTGAGGCGTTACAACAGGTTTCGAGTGACATTGGCAAAGGAACTTGGTTTTCTTTGGGGGGAGGGGTGATTCAAGGCTCTGCTTCCTGATAATAATAATCTTTATTAGTGTCACAAGTAGGCTTACATTAACACAGCAATGAAGTTTCTGTGAAAAGCCCTTCGTTGCCATATTCCGGCGCCTGCTCGGGTCAGTAGAGGGAGAATTCAGAATGCCCACATTACCTATCAGCACGTCTTTCGGGACTTGCAGGAGGAAACTGGAACACCCGGTAGAAACCCACACAGACACGGGGAGAATGTGCAGACTCCGCACAGACAGTGACCCAAGCCGGGAATCAGACCTGGGACCCCGGAGCTGTGAAGGACAGTGCTAACCACTGTGCTACCCTGTCGCCCATTCTGTCATTGCCACCACCTATCATCCACGCACCAAGGATGGGATATCGTGACCAATTGTAAACCCCTGGCTATGATCTAGCTAACTCAACACAGACCAGAAATCCAACTGGTCTGTACACTTGCACCTTCCAGAGAGATGGAGGGGGGGGGGGGGGTTTCCTGAAAAAGAGAGAATAATTTATCGCTTTAAACTAAGGATAGGAAGGGGCTACGAGACATTCCTTCAACATTTTCATTCTTTAATATATCCCCCAATAATGTGAAAACAAAGCGCTATATTTCTGTGAACCTACTTGTATCAAAGGTAAGAGTTGAAAGATATATATTTATGTAAATTGTGGTAAATGTAGAATGAAGTTAAACTCAATTTCCTGCCATTATAACCGTACCAGAACCAGGATTGAATTTGTGGGTTTCCATCCATACCAGTGCGTTCCTCTGAGCAACCGCCTCCTGTCAATGTAGAATCTAAAGCCATCTGTGCATGCCCACAAACACATGAAGCGCAGAATTTTGGCACAGCTACAAGAGCTATTTGATGCTGCCTTCCTGCAGGATTGTTACAGCGCACATTAACGGTTATGGGAAATCTCAAGAGAAATTTTGACAAACTCATTCTGAGAGTCCAGCTCCACTGGCCACTGTGTTGATTTGGTCAGATTGTTATCCCTGTTAAATTTACCCTCACCTTTTTTGTGTAAAAAAAAAAGTCCATTAATTCCAGATTTAAAGCTAAGAAAAACTGGGAAGAGGAAGAGCTGTGGCCATGTCTGCTTGAACTTCCCTGGTCCACCAGATTACCTCAATATAAAACCAGCTGACTTCACAAATTCAAAGCACAGGCGTGAATTTTGGATCTAGTGTCGGCCCCCAGGTCAGGTACCCACTGCTCACAGTTTCAAACTCCCCAGACAATTCCAATGGTGAAGCACAAATCCCACTCTATTTCCACTACACCAGCTGAGTGAGATGTTTCCACCTTCCGTCATTATCCCATAATTTGGCAATAGTTTCAAACAAGAAAGCTTTTTTGGCTTTGTCGCGAAGGTCAGAGATTTTCAATCTTCAGCAAAAACCTAATTTCCTGTCCTGGTTTTACGGAGATTGTGAAAACGAGGCTCGAGAGTTTTGAAAAGATGCAACAGGGTAAATAAATTATGACAAATATAAGAGACGATTGAACACGGTGCCTTGTCACATATATTGTGTAGACCATTCCCAGGCTCGCGTAACAAACAATGCTTCAGAAATGGAAGTTCTATGGTAACAATGCCTCTTTACGATAATGAAAGCTTGGGAACAAAATGCTTAACTGCCCAAAGACTTTTTTTTTAAAAAGTATGTTTTTTAAAATAACAGCAATTTTAGCAAAAGATCACGCTTTTAGTCTGGACAAACTCCTGCGGTAGTATTTTGATTCACAAGAGTTTTTCGGAGTAAGGATAAACGGTGCTCACTGGACCCAGTGTAAACACAGTAGAAACCAACCTCTTTCCAAGCTCGAGGAATACGAATACAGGAAGTACAGCTGAATCAAGTAATGGAATCCCATTGGGTAAAACAGACTCGCAGTAAGTGGCCTCCATATCTGTGTATATAAAAGAACAAGTTTGGTTGCTCATTAGCTTCACAGTACAGCACAAAACAAACAAAATATGCAAGCTATTTGCAACAAAAATTATAGAATTTACAGTGCAGGAGGCCACTTGGCTCCCAGTCTGCACCAGCCCCTGGAAAACAGCTCCCTACTTAAGCCCACATATCCACCCTCTCCCCGCAGCCCAGTAACCCCACCTAACCTTTTTGGACACCAAGGGCAATTTATCATTTCCAATCCACCCAACCTGCACATCTTTGGGTTGTGGGAGGAAACCGGAGCATCCGGAGGAAATCTACGCAGAACGTGCAGACTCCGCAGCCGGGAATCAAACCTGGGACCCTGGCGCTGTGAAGTAACTGTGTCAACCACTGTGCCGCCCTCATGTTTCTAGCATACACTATCTGCCATGGCGAGAAAAAAAATTCAACGGTGCAAAAACTGTTTTGCTCACAAATACTGTTAAATGAACAGAGCAGCGATAAATCTATACAGATGCAAAGCTCCAAGGTCTCCAGTTGTTAGACAACTCTCTGACATTTGATGGCTTGCCACACTTCACGCCTTTCTTTGCAATCCTTATTCTGCTCTTCTAGTAGCTCCATGTTCTACCTTTCGAAAAAGAGGTGGCTGGCTGGCATTTACAAAGTGCCTCTCTCAATGCCAGGTTGCCCCAAAGCACCTTACAGCCAATTCAGTTTTGAAGCACAGTCAGTTACAAAACAGGAAATGTGGCAGCCGACTGGCACATCAAAGAACGATGTAATGAGGGATAAATACTGGTAGAACATATTACTTCTACAATACTTTTCACAGGGATTTTTACATCCACCCGAGGGTGCTAGACAGTATCCTAGTTGGATGTCTCACCTAAAATGCAGCATCCTCCCAGTGCAGCATTCCCGCAGTTATGGATTTAAAGATCGACTGGTGCATTAAATTGAGAATGGCGAGTTTCCCCCTCATGTCTCGACCAATATTTATCCTTCGATTAACATCCCCAAAGCAAAAGCAGATTAACTGGCCGTTGACAAATTGTTGTTTGTGGAGCTTTCTGTGTTCACATTGCCATGCATTTGCTACATTACAACAGTGAATAAGCTTCCAAAAGTACATAATTCCCTGGAGAGCCCTTTGGGACATTCCGAGGTCCTGGCAGGCACCAAGAAAGGCAAGTTTATAAAAAATAAAAATTATTTTTTTCCCCAATTAAGGGGCACTTTAGAGTGGCCAATCCACCTACCGTGCACATCTTTTTGAGTTGTGGGGGTGAAACCTACGCAGACACGGGGAGAATGTGCAAACTCCACACGGACAGTGACCCGGGGCGGGGATCGAACCCGGGTCCTCAGCGCCATGTGGAGTGCCAACCACTGCGCCACCATGCCACCCGAAGAAAAGCAAGTTTATCCTTAAAAAAAGGAAAGGACTAAATAGCTGTAAGCAGAAAGACCACTTTGCTAAAATATGCCGAAATAAAGTCATTAAGATTATATGAAATAAGACATCAGGTGGGCTGTCCAGGGACCAACATCCAGTATATGTTGCAGGAAGACCTGGTTAGAAGTGGTTAGCGCTGCTGTCTCAGCACCGGGGTTCAATTCCAATCTTGGGCGACTGTCTGTGGAGTTTGCACTTCCTCCGGTGGGTTTCCTCCCACAGTCCAAAGATGTGCAGGATAGGTGGATCGGCCGTGATAAATTGCCCCTTAGATGTGGTTAGGTGGGGTTACAGGGGTAGTGTGGGGGAGTGGGCCTAGATAGGGTGCTCTTTCAGAAGGTAGGCGCAGATGGGCCAAATGGCCTCCTTCTGCACTGTAGGAATTCTATGGACTGCCCCAAACTGATGAGCATGGTTGTGCAGATTTGTAGAAAGACGATACAAGTTTTTTTTAAAATAAGTTAATGGGATGTGGGTCTCGCTGGCAAGGCCAGTTTTTGTTGCTTGTCCCTTGAACTGAGTGGCTGGTTTGGCCATTTGAGAGAGTAGTTAAGAGTCAAAGGCATTGCTCCTGAGGAAGGATTGTTGAGGAAGAGGCGCAGCCTCCAGGCCAAATTCGACCTGGTGACCACCAGGAAGGCGGAGGTGCAGTGGAGGAAGGCCCAGGGGGCGGTCTAAGAGTATGGGGAAAAGGCAAGCCAGATGCTGGCCCATCAGCTTCGGAAGCGGGACGCAGCTAGGGAGATCTGGAGAGTTAAGGACAGGGGAGGGAGCGTGGTGCGGAGTGGGGTTGGCATCAATGGGGTCTTCAGGGACTTCTACGAGGAATTGTACCGATCCGAGCCCCCACGGGAGGAGGGAGGGATGGGCCGTTTCCTGGACCAATTGAGGTTTCCAAAGGTGGAAGAGGGACTGGTGGCGGGACTGGGGGCCCCGATTGGGCTGGAGGAGCTGATCAAAGGGATAGGAAGCATGCAGGCGGGGAAGGCACCGGGGCCGGACGGTTTCCCGGTCGAGTTCTATAAAAAATATATGGCCCTGTTGGGCCCGCTGTTAAAAGTTAGGACCTTCAATGAGGCCCGGTGGTGGTGGCGGCCCTCAAAATTTGGGGGCAGTGGAGGCGGTATAGGGGGGAAGTTAGGGCCTCGGCGTGGACCCCATTACAGGGGAACCACTGGTTCACCCCAAGAAGAACAGGTGGAGGGTTTTCGGGGTGGCACAGGGCAGGCATACGAAGGTTGGGGGACCTGTTTGTGGGTAGGAAGTTAGCGAGCTTGGGTGAGCTGGAGGAGAAGTACGGACTCCCCCCGGGGAACACCTTCAGGTCCTTACAGATAAGGGCGTTTGCCAGACGGCAGGTGGTGGAATTCCCACGGCTACTGCCACACAGTACAGGACAGGGTGCTCTCGGGGGGGTGGGGGGGGAGTGGGGAAGATTTTGGAAACTTACCAGGTGATGCAGGAGGTGGAGGCCTCGGTGGTGGAGTTGAAAGGTAAGTGGGAGGAGGAGTTGGGAGAGGAGATCGAAGAGGGGACGTGGGCAGATGCCCTAGGGAGGGTGAACTCTTCCTCTTCATGCGCGAGGCTCAGCCTCATACAGTTTAAGGTGCTGCACAGGGCACACATGACCGGGACAAGGATGAGCAGGTTCTTTGGGGGTGAGGACAGGTGTGTTAGGTGCTCAGGGAGCCCAGCAAATCACACCCACACACTGGCATGCCCAGCGCTGGAGGAATTTTGGAAGGGTGTAGCGAGGACGGTGTCGAGGTTTGTAGGATCCAGGGTCAAACCGGGCTGGGGGCTCGCAATATTTGGGGTGGCAGAGGAGCCGGGAGTGCAGGAGGTGAAAGAGGCCGGAATTCTGGCCTCTGCATCCCTGGTAGCCCGGCGAAGGATTCTCCTTCAGTGGAAAGATACGAGGCCCCCAAGCGTGGAATCCTGGATCAGCGATATGGCAGGGTTCATTAAATTGGAGAGGGTGAAATTCGCCTTGAGAGGGTCGGTACAAGGGTTCTTTAGGCGGTGGCAACCGTTCTTAGACTTTCTGGCAGAACGATAGACATTGGTCAATGGCAGCAGCAGCTCGGGGGGGGTGGGGGGTTTACTTTATTTTTGTTTATGTTATTTACACTGGAAGGGTCTGAGAGGGTGTATACACCTGTTGTCTTAAGTCGGGGTGTTAATGTTAATTTATTATTTAGGTACAGGGGGGGGGGGGGGGGGGGGGGGGTTGCTTTTTTAGATTGTGTTTTGTACTTAACCCTGTTGGGTTCTTTTTTCTTTCTCATTTTGTTATTGATATTTTATGAAAACCTTTAATAAAAATTTTTTTTTTTTTTTTTTTTTAAAGAGTCAAAGGCATTGCTGTGGGTTTGCAGTCATAGGCAAGAATGGCAAATCTCCTTCCCCAAGTGCTATCGGTGAACCAGGTGGGCTTTTACAACATTTAACAGGTTCATGGTCACCATTACTGTGGCTAATTTTCAATTTCAGAGTTTAAAAAATTTTTTTTTAAGTGAATGTAAATTCTAACGCCTGCTATGATGGGATTTGAACCTATGTTCCTGCCTGGGCCTCTTGACAACTAGACCAGTGACATTACAACTGCGCCACAATCTCCCCAAGTGATGATAACAAATTTAAAAAATGAGTCCCAAAGTTTCACCTATCAACCAATATGCAAACTCCAACCACTGGCAAATCATTTACATATACATGAATATATTCATAAAAATGCAAATGTGTTTACACATTGTTCGGTGGATTCAAAATGATGCAACATTCCATAACAACTTGGTTGATATATACACCAAATATTTTAAATTGCTTTTTTTAGATTCAGATTAGAAACAAATGACATGTTCCTCCTCCAACAGTACACTAACTGCACTTTACAAACTAAACGTTGCCTGCCCTTTTAGGCCTTGTCAACCTAAAATTCAGATTTTTGTCAAGGCGGAATGGAATTAAGACAGAAGTGACAAATAACTTCATTTGTATATCACCTTCACCCAAAGTCAAATGTCCCAAGGTGGTTCACAGGGCCAATATCAGGCAAAACCTGACACTGAAGCACACAGGAAGATATTATGGTTGGCATCATGACCGGTACAGGCTTGGAGAGCCAAAGGGTCTGTTCCTGTGCTGTTCTTTGTTCCATTAGGGCAATTGACAAGAGGCTTGGTCAAAGCAGCCGGTTTCCAGGGTCGATTGAAAGGTTAATTTCATTTAATGTCATAACTTAAATTGTCCGAAGTGGGGGGTGGGTGGGATGATCAAACTTGCTGTGTCATAGGGTTCAGATCTGACCTTGGCCCTTGAAGCCAAAGGCAGCAGTTTTCAAACTGGTGGTTTTCCTGTCTTTATTCGGGGTGAATCACCCCAGAACAACAGAGGCTGGAGAAGGGTGCAGGCACTGTGTGTAGGGTGGGTTGGCTGTCCCACCTCGGAGGAACGTTAACAGCATCACTGGGAGACCCGCAGGCATTCAGGTGGGCTGAGCCCCATTCAAGGACGGGGGGAACTTTTGTAAAGAGGCAGTCCCTCAGGATGGAGTACGACTTGCTCCCACTCGGGTCCCGAGGTGGTTGACAGGGGTTTTGGGGGGGGTAAATTAGTGGGTGTTGGGAGAGGGGTAAATTAGTGGGTGCTGGGAGAGGGGTAAATTAGTGGGTGTTGGGAGAGGGGTAAATTAGTGGGTGTTGGGAGAGGGGTAAATTAGTGAGTGTTGGGGGGGGGCAAATTAGTGGGTGTTGGGGGGGGCAAATTAGTGGGTGTTGGGGGGGGGGTAAATTAGTGACTGAACCTGTTGAACATCACACCCCAAGGGAAAGCTTCTGCGGGCGAGAAGCTGGCAAAATCCATCTCCCTGACATCAGCAAACAGATACCTGCGGGGAGCACCGACAGGCAGAGGATAACAGTGAGAATGTGTCTGGCAACAACAATCCAGGTGAGGACAGGAGCTCTTCACCCCCTCAGGACGGTTGGAGAGAGCGAGAGAGAGGCCCTCTGGCCCAGGGAGCAGTGGCCCTACCTGGAAGTTGTTGAAGAGCTGCTCGGCCCACAGCACCAGGCTCCTGGCGCTCACCATGCCGAGCCTCTCCATCACAGGGAGGATCACACTGCCCGTGAACCAGTAGCGCGTCACCACCGGGATGTTGCGGTACCACTCGCCCAGGCCGCTGTCCGCCATGCTGCGCCCGGGGAAAGGGGAGGCGAGGCCCGGTCGGCCCTCTCCTCGCACAAAATACGCCCCCGCCTCACCGTCCGCCACCAGCCCGCCGACTGAGGCGCAGCGCGGAGAGCCCGCCGGGAAAAGTGGCTCCCCGCTTCCGGTGACGTGGCCGCACCATGCGCCTCCACCTCACACTGCTTCCGGGTCGCCGGGGCAAACAGCTGACCTGCATTGCTCCACTGAATCCACACTGCAGCAGGCCATTTCACCCATCTGGCCCATGCTAGCCCACATTATACTCCACAAAAGCATTTCTTCCCTTTGTTGAAGTTTCACAATATGTCACTCTATATTAATATGCATACCTAATTATGCTACACATACATTAGATGAATGATATTCCATCATCTGGCCTGGGTTTGCGAAATCCTACCAACTGTTCTGGCTTGAGACAATTCACACCTCTTTAACCAGTGATTATCCCTCGCTCCAGTCGCACCATCTGGACCTGTAAAGATTTAATTACCTGCAAAGACTCACATTCAAAGTATCATCTTGCATCATTGGCTCTGTCTTTCTATGCTGAGTTTGTGTAACCTATCTCTTCACTCACCTGATAAAGGAGCAACGTTCCAAAAGCTAGTGATTCCAAATAAACCTGTTGCACTTTAACCTGATGTTGTAAGACTTCTTACTATGAATTATATTGGCTATCCCTTGCTGACCAGCAAGATTGTCTTCCATGGGGCTGGTGCCACTCATTTGGGGCCCACAGACCTTTGTCCTAAGGTGGGACGAAAGAGAAAATGCTGGAAAATCTCAGCAGGTGTGGCAGCATGTGTAGGGGGAGAAAAGAGCCAATGTTTCGAGTCCAATGACTGTCAAAGCTGAAGGAGCTTTGGCGTACTAAGGTGGGACTTCTGGTCATGTGTTAGCAGTTTGGGTCATGGCATGTCCCTTTCACTGCTCTCGCTTTCCCTCTTCATTTTGCAGTCTCAAGATGCTGGGATCCTTCCCACTGACTCTGCCGCCAGCCGGTTCGGTCCAAGGTGACGGTCTCCCAGGAGTTGATGCCAATGCTGCATTTCTTTGTGTTGGCTTTCAGCACATCCTTGAAGCGCTTCTTCTGTCCTCTGGTGCGTCCTCTGAGTTGAGAGAAGAAGACCTGATTTGGGAGCCTGGTATCTGACATCAAACTATATGACCGATATATTTCATATACATACAGACTGTATAATTGTGTGAACCTTTAAACCTCAATTACTTTGAATGGTTGCATGAGAGAAGCAAAGTTTGAACTGTATATAGGGACAGAGGAAGTAAGAACAGGAGTAGGTCATTCAGCCCTATGAGCCTTCTCCGCCATTCGTTAGGACCATGGCTGATCTGTTTGTGGACTCAATTACACTTTCCTGTCTGGCTCCCATAATCCTTGAATCCTTTGCCTATCAAGAATCTTTCTGACATATCATAGAATCTCCATAGTGCAGAACGAGGCCATTTGGCCCATCGGGTCTGCACCAGCCTGTTGAAAGACCCCCGTACTTAGGCCCAATCCCCCACCCTATCCCTGTAACCCCACCTAGGGGCAATTTATCATGGCCAATCTGCAAATCTTTGGACTGTGGGAGGAAACCGGAGCACCCGGAGGAAACTCATGCAGACACTGGGAGAATGTGCAGACTCCACACAGACAGTGACCCGAGGTTCGGAATCAAACCTGGGTCACTGGTGCTGTGAGGCAGCAGTGGCCAGTCTCCATTGCTTTCCGGGGAAGAAGAGTAATCCCAGAGAGAGTGAGTGAGAGAGAAAAATATTCTCCTAATTTCCACCCGAAAAGAGAGGCCTCTTATTTTTAAACTCACTTAGTTGTAGAGGAAACACCTTCCCTATCAAGTCCCCTCAGAATCTAACAGGTTTCGACAAGATCACCTCTCATTCTTCTAAACTCCAATGAGTAAAGGCCCACACTGTTCAACCTTCCTCCATGAGATATGAAAGTATTATCCCAGAAAGTTTTGTTTTTGAAATCAAAGATGAATGAACTGAAATGAAAATCGCTTATTGGCACAAGCAGGCTTCAAATGAAGTTACTGTGAAAAGCCCCTAGTCGCCACATTCCGGCACCTGTTCGGGGAGGCTGGTACGGGAATTGAACCGTGCTGCTGGCCTGCCTTGGCCTGCTTTCAAAGCCAGCAATTTAGCCCTGTGCTAAACCAGGATTTGCATTTCTATAGCACCTTTCACAAGCTCAGGATTATCAGAAGCACTTCACAGCCACTTTGGAGGTGTAATCACTGTTGTATTACAGGAAACTCAAAACTGACTCCAGACTCTAAGCAACTGCTTTGTTTGGAATTTGGACACAGAGGAGACAGAGATGTTTGGGGGATGTTCTCAAAGCATCCCTGAAGAGGGAAAACATTCCCACCAACTCCTGGGAATCCCTGGCTTGTCACCAACCAAAATGGAGAAGGCCTTGAACACAATGAGAGATTTCATCAGAAAAGAGCAGAGGCAAAATTGAGATGTTGACAAAAGCACAGAAAGACTACATAGGACAAATTGAATTTATCGGCCTCAAAACCCACCGGAGTGGAAACCAGTCATCATTAATCCCGAGGGACTGTCTAAGAAGGGAAGAATTGGAATGCAGCAACCAGTGTGTGCACCACATGTTCCTACAATCAGCAATGTCCTTCTTGAAGCCATGTCCACAGGTATTCAGGCAAAACTGCAAAATAAACTTCAATGGCCAAAATGTGTCTCCGCTGCAAGGTTCTATATGGCCAAAGTGGTTCCAGGGGAGGACAAAGAAAAAGCTTCAAAAACATTGTGAAACTCCTTGAAGCGCGGGAGCATTGACATTAATGGCTGGGAGGAGATTGCTCTTAATCGTTCAGAATGGCAACAACTTGTCCAGCAGGCTGCTCACCTAGAGTCACATGTCAAGGCAGAGCAGCAGGGCAGGAAAGAAAAGGAAGAAAATTCCAGTACCCTGGATCCTGTCCCAAAACAATTGGCCTCTTCAGTCGCATGAATGAAAGACCCAGGGCGGAACCACATCCGTGAATCGAGGGACAACCAACACATGACCAACTGTTTGTTATGATGTTGGCAGATGGATAAATATTGACACAGGAACTTCCGGTGACAGCGGGCGGGAGGCAGCCGCACATTGGAGGGCTCCCGCTCGGGAATAGGAATTTTTGGGGTTTAACGCCCGGTCCCAGGGGCAATGGAGGCTGAAAAAGCTGTAAGAAGGCACAGGGAGGAGAAATATCCAAGCTTGGGAAAAAGACGGCCATGAAAAAGGGGGTTAATGAAAGTCTGTCGGTGAGTGGAAAAGTCAGCGCAAGAACTGTAAGGAAAGCAGAGGCTGGATCACCAAGGGAGGCCGCATCGCTCACAGCAGAAGAAATGACCAAAGTGATGGTTGTGGAACTTGAAAAACAGTTCACAAAACACATGGAAGCGATGAAGAAGGAGATGGGGGTGGTATTGAGAGTGCTGGTGGAGGAGGCAATTGTCCTGGTGAGGGCAGCGGTATCAAGCGCAGCGGCGGAGGTGGGAGCAAGGTGAGACACTGAAGGAGGTGGGAGAGGTATTATCACAGCACAGTGATCAACTCACCTCGATGGGGAAGGAGTTGCGGAAGGTAACAGAGACCAACAAGGTTCTGAGAGCCAAAATGGAAGACCTGGAAAACAGATCCAGGCGGTAGAATCTGAGGATCGTGGGTCTGCCTGAAGGGGTGGAAGGCCCGAGGCTGACTGAGTATTTTGCCACGATGTTGGCGAAGCTGTTGGGGGAGGGGGACGATCCCTCTCGATATGAACTGGATCATGCTCATCGGGCGTGGAGGCCTGTACCAAAGGCGAGTGAGCCGCCAAGAGTAGTAACTGTGTGTTTCCGTAGGTACAGCGTGAAGGAGAAGGTCCTGTGCTGGGCAAAGCAGAAGCGGGTGATGCAGTGGGCTGAAGCTGGTATATGCATATACCAGGACTTTACGGTGGAGCTGGCAAGGAGGCAGGCTGCCTTCAGCCAGGTGAAGAAGGCACTGTACATCAGCAAGGTGCAGTGCGGCATAGTACATCCAGCTAAGTTGAGGGTGATCTACAAATCCAAGGAGTTTTATTTTGGGACGGCAGAAGTGGCGGAGGAGTTTGCGAAGGCAGAAGGACTGTGGCAGAATTGAAAAATGGGACTGAGAGCGGGTCGTGTACCGCTGTAGCCTCATGTAACTTTCTTTTTTCACTGCGTGTTGGTGTATGTACTCAATGAGTCGACGCTGTATATTTGGACAAGGGAAGAGTTGGGACTTTCATTTGCAATGATGGTTCTTTGGGACTTGGGTGTGTATGCTGGGGTTGTGTGCTAAAGGGGATTTCTTGGTTTTCCTGGGACTGGTCAAGGGGGAACGAGACCCGGGCGGGGACCTCCACGCTGGCTGGTTTAAGCCGGCCAGTGAACGGGAGTGAGGTGGGGGGAAGGACTGCGGCCATCGGAGCCTGGTAGAACAGGTTTTGGTGAGTCTAGACGGGTGAAAAGTTGGGGGAAGGAACCGAGGTTGGGGGGAGGAGCTTACAAGAGGAAGTGGAGGGGAGGAGTCTGGGAGGGGGCTGGGTCTACAATTCATGGGTGCCATTCACGGTACTCTTTCGGGGATTGAATGGCATTGAATATTAGGGAGGGGCCTGGACTATATATGTCAACGGTGACCAGGGGCGATTCCTGATTCCTTTTTCTTTATTCCTCCTTGGGAGGTTTAGTTTTATTTGATGCTTATATTGTCATGCAGGAGTAGCACGGTGGCGCAGTAGTTAGCATTGCTGCCTCATGGTGCCGAGGTCCCAGGTTCGATCCCGGCTCTGGGTCACTGTCCGTGTGGAGTTTGCACATTCTCCCCGTGTTTGTGTGGGTTTCACCCCCACAACCCAAAGATGTGCAGGGTAGGTGGATTGGCCACGCTAAATTGCCCCTTAATTGGAAAAAATGAATTGGACACTCTAAATTTTTTTTAAAAAAAATATTGTCATGTAGGCTGTTGTTTGGTGGGTGGTGGGAGGATGGGATCGTTGCTGTTGGTAGGGGGATTGACATTGTATTTGTTAACGTTTACTGTTTGTTGGTGGGGTGTAAAGTCTGAAGAAAATGTGAAAATGGAGAATAAAAATATTTTTTAAAAATATATATATTGACACAGGAACACTAACACCATGAAAACTGATTATCCAGTTATTATCTCATCACTATTTGTGGGATCTTATTTCCTACATTTCAGAAAGTATATAATTGACTTTGCCAAAGCGTGAAAAAGCTATATCAATGCATTTTTCCTTGAATCCTCGGAATAATATATGAAGATGTAATATTTCCAGGGAACAATTCACTCCAATCAACCAAGGACACAGGGTGAACTACAGTTCCCAGCAGGTGCCGCGGTAGGCGCACTTAGGGGATGACGTCACATCCTGCCTGTACCGGATGTTTGGGCCGGGGAGAGTGACGGTTATCTCTCCGGGGTTTGAACGCGGCGGGTTGAACCGGGGAATCGCGGCGCTCGGCGGCCCTCATGCAGAGCAGCGACGTCGGAGCCCGGGAGCGGGGCAAGATCTGGCAGCGGAAGCCCAGTCCCTCGGCGGCGGACGGGTAACAGCCCCCTCACCCAGAGAGCGTCTGTTCGACTGTGGGAGGCATCACTCTTCACCGATTGTCTCCCCCCCCCCCCCCCCCCGCCTGATACCCAGAGAGCATCTGTTCCACTGTGGGAGGCATCACTCTTCACAGATTGTCTCCCCCCCCCCGCCTGATACCCAGAGAGCGTCTGTTCCACTGTGGGAGGCATCACTCTTCACAGATTGTCTCCCCCCCCCCGCCTGATACCCAGAGAGCGTCTGTTCCACATTGGGAGGCATCACTCTTCACCGATTGTCTCCTCCCCCCCCCCCCCCCCCGTCCTGATACCCAGAGACCATCTGTTCCACTGGGAGACATCACTCCTCACAGATTGTCTCCCCCCCCCCCCCGATACCCAGAGAGCGTCTGTTCCACATTGGGAGGCATCACTCTTCACCGATTGTCTCCTCCCCCCCCCCCCCCCCCCCGTCCTGATACCCAGAGAGCGTCTGTTCCACATTGGGAGGTATCACTCTTCACCGATTGTCTCCCCCCCCCCCCCCCCGATACCCAGAGAGCGTCTGTTCCACTGTGGGAGGCATCACTCTTCACCGATTGTCTTACCCCCCCCCCCCCCGCCTGATACCCAGAGACCATCTGTTCCACTGGGAGACATCACTCCTCACAGATTGTCTCCCCCCCCCCCCCCCGATACCCAGAGACCATCTGTTCCACATTGGGAGGCATCACTCTTCACCGATTGTCTCCTCCCCCCCCCCCCCCCCCCCCGCCTGATACCCAGGGAGCATTTGTTCCACTGTGGGAGGCATCACTCTTCACAGATTGTCTCCCCGCCCCCCCCGCCTGATACCCAGAGAGCGTCTGTTCCACTGTGGGAGGCATCACTCTTCACCGATTGTCTCTTCTCTCCCCTCAACTAGTTTAAATGTGTTGATGCTGAGTGACAAGTCATGCCGCCTGAGCTAGCTTTGACAGTTTTTGTTTCATGGGTTCTTGTTGCTCACTTTGACATTATGTCGGTCCGGATGAGTAGAGTAAGGCATGGCGGTGACGGTGTTTGTGTGGGCCTGGTGATTAGTGGCAGGAGATCTCAGCCTTGGGTTTACTGTTGATGGAATGGTGCTTGCTACTGACTTTGGAAAAAAGTTGCCTGCAAAGTTTTATTGTGCTCCTCAGTGTTCACGTCCCCTCATCCAAAATCTCTCTGAATTTGACACCTTCTGCAGAGGACCTTTGGTGTTAATCAACAGGACAAGCAAGCTGCTCAATTAGTGTGATTGAACAAAATATCAGAGACAGCAAAGCAGAAAGTAAAAGAGCAGGATATATAAATTGCATTTAAATGAATATGTGTATTAGAAAACAATCATTTTTTTAATGCAATTTTTCTGAGACTCCACATTTGTAAAATAGTTTTTGGGGGATCTTATTTCCTACATTTCAGAAAGTATGTAATTGACTTTGCCAAAACGTGAAAAAGCTATACCAATGCATTTTTCCTTGAATCCTCTGAATAATATATGAAGATGTAATATTTCCAGGGAACAACTTCACTCCAATCAACCAAGGACCCAGGGGGAACTACAGTTCCCAGCAGGCGTCGCGGCAGGCCCACATGCGCACCTAGAGGGAGACGTCACGTCCTGCCTGTCCCGGATGTTTGGGTCGGGCAGAGTGACGGCTATCTATCCGGGGTTTGAACGCGGCGGGTTGTTCAGCTGTACTTACAATTAAAAATCTAGCTGCACTTTGAACAAAGTTTAAGTATTCCATTGGACCTTGACAGTAAAAATTGTGGGCAATTAGTTGAAGTTGGAATCAATGATTTCCAATTGATTCTATGTGCAACCTGTGAAGGAGCAGGGAGTCATTGACAACAGCTTCCAGATTTTGCTGTGTAACTGTGCATGGATGACAGAAGTTGGTGCCAGTTTCCCACCACCCTTGCAGTTACTACCACTGTAGATTCCCCAAATCATGAAACCTTCAAAGAATGTGTGCAACCAGATGCGCCAACCCTAGCTCAGATTGCGCGATCATGTGAATGCATATAAACTGTACGATCAGTGGATGGAGATCAGGAAGGAGAACCCTGGCTGATACTTATTTTTAAAACCCTCCCTTGCTTCCAAAGACCTTTACCAAGAAGTGTTTGCTATCTCTTTTATTAACTTGCTAAGTATGATGTAGATCACATGAAGTGATGTATCACCCCTTTACATATTGATCTTTACGTGATTTTAAAGTGCTGTATAATTCTTTTGGAAAGTTTTCCAAAAGCTTTCTTTTGAAATGGAGATTGGGCATTTTTAAATTATTCTTTCAATCCTACAGGTAATATACAATGTCCCTCTAGTTGGTCATACTTGACATCTAGCCTTTTTGTTCCTTAGTAATCACTTAACTGAAAGCCACATGCTAAAACTGCTCTGCTTAATACAAATAAACTTATTTTGAATTTACTGTTTCAAGAAAATGCATTGAAATGATCCATTTGCGGATCTTTCCAACACAGGTTTAAAAATATTTATAGGCATGATTTTGCCAGGAAATATTATACTAGGTCATAATTCCGGCCAGACAAACTCTCTGGCTGTAGGAAACTAATTTTACAAGCATGGACTCTCATTCCTTCTGAAAAATTGCAGATTAAAAAAAAAAGTAGTGCGTTCTGACATACTTAAATAAAGTGTATATCTTATGGTTTATTACTTCCTGCCTTGTCTCATGACTCCTAAATGCTTTATGCTTTTAACATTTGAAAATGCTTATTCTAGTGTTACTAAGTGGCTTACCGTAGTTACCATCATTCCCAATAGCAGGATGTTGTATACCATTGCTGATCGGTGTGTGCACCATCAGTGAGCATGTAATGAATGCAAAATTTGGGTAATTAGCCATGCAGTTCATTTTCAAAGATTTGGAATAAATTATTTCAAGTATACTTTTGCAAGCACTAATTGCATTTAATAGAATGTGATGCTTCTGGCATGGCCACCACGTGCTGCTTGCTCTTCAGCTGCAGTGCATGCCCTTCCTCTGTATTTGATAATCGCACTTTTCAGATACTTCTCCAAGTCTCTCAAATTCTTTGCCTTGATGTGTACTGTCTTGAGGTGTTCCATGTTTTAATACTCCTCTGATTTTCTTTTAATAACTTCCCCCTCATTTATCTACTGATGATCCTGTTCTTCCTCATTCATCAAGCAATGGATTACATACTTTGCCCTCAAAAATTCCCCCCCCCCAACAAGAAATTGATGTGAGAAAATGTGCCTCCCACATTTAGGGTAAACACCTGTGTGACAACACACCTAATTTTTAAGTGTTGAGGGTTGTATTGGCAGCAAGTCGGGTATTGGTGTTCTGTCTGTTTCTGACCGAGATGTGTGATCTTAAAGTTAATGATGGGAACGGAGCTGTTGTGCTAAAACTTGATTTGTGAAGCACATACAGAAATGTCTGGTTTGTCCCAGTTGGGTGTATTGTCAGCTGAAATCAATTCTTGTGCTCACAACCATAAGCATTTCAAAGAATATTGTGACATTGATTTAGAAAAGTTGGTAAAACTATCAACATCTCTTTCTGTTTCTGAACAGTGTCATAGTAAACATCACTCATAGTGTGGTGGGCTATCACTCAAAGACCATTCGATTTCTTCATGTTGCATTTGATGCTGCAGAGGAAACTTTTCTTGCTGGTGATCACCAGGGCACCATCTATCTCTTTGATTTGAGCAGGAATAGGTAAGTCACTTTGATAACTTTTCTAACGTTGAGTAATATTCATTGATAATGTTGTACACTGTAGGGCAGCACGGTGGTGCAGTGGTTAGCATTGCTGACACGCAGTGCCGAGGTCTCAGGTTCGATCCCGGCCCCAGGTCACTGTCTGTGTGGAGTTTGCACATTCTCCCCATGTTTGCTTGGGTTTCGCCCCCACAGCTCAGATGTGCAGGGTAGGTGGATTGGCCACACTAAATAGCCCTGAATTGGAAAAAATGAATTGGGTACTCTAAATTGATTTTTAAAAAAAGATAATGTTGTACACTGGACCCTTGTATGTCCCTAATTAGCTGGTTTAGCTCAGTTAGCTAGACAGCTAGTTTGTAATTCAGAACAAGGCCAGCAACGCGGGTTCAATTCCCGTACCAGCTTACCTGAACAGGCGCCGGAATGTGGCGACTAGGGGCTTTTCACAGTAATTTCATACTTGTGACAATAAAAGATTATTATTATTATAATCACTCCATCATTGTGCAAGGCTAAACCTAATGCCTAATGCAGCTAGAAGTGGTATACAAAGCCCACTTTTCTAATTGAAATGAAATGAAAATCGCTTATTGTCACAAGTAGGCTTCAAATGAAGTTACTGTGAAAGGCCCCTAGTCGCCACATTCTGGCGCCTGTTCGGGGAGGCTGGTACGGGAATTGAACCGTGCCGCAGGCCTGCCTTGGTCTGCTTTCAAAGCCAGCGATTTAGCCCTGTGCTAAACCAGCCCCTATTAATTAATTCCCCTC
Organism: Scyliorhinus torazame; assembly: GCF_047496885.1. NCBI lineage: Eukaryota > Metazoa > Chordata > Chondrichthyes > Carcharhiniformes > Scyliorhinidae > Scyliorhinus > Scyliorhinus torazame. The sequence continues at coordinate 9,752,696 of NC_092717.1, forward strand.
CCAGATTTCCCAGTGACTACTTCATTGTTATTTAATGACAAATATATTGTATTAATGAATTCGGTTGAGTGACCATATTGAGTGATTATTCACAGTACTGTTTCTTGTTTGTAATTTTTTCTGCAGCTTTAAATTAGTGCAGCGAACAGGGCAGGCATGTACAGCATTGGCATTCAACCTCCGAAGGGAGACAGAATATTTGGTTGCTCTGGCAGATTACTCTGTGAAATGTTTTGATACAGGTAAAGTTTGTCACAAAAATTTATGCATTAACTGCTTTACCTATGGAGAGGCTGGTCTGTAAAGGACTAAAAGTGTAACTGTTCAAATCAAGTCACGTAAAATAGCCAAGAGAAGATTATTTAACATTTTGCTATAAATTTTATTCAGATGTTTTCCATTTTATACATTACACCAAAACAACACATCCTACCCAAACAACACCCAAATCACAACCCCCCCCCCCCACTGAAAAACAGAACGCCTCTAGATCCTGCCCCCCCCCTTTTAGCAACCAATGGTGATCAACTCTTTGAAATACATAATAAATGGCTGTCATCTTCGGTAAAACCCCTCAATTGCTCCCCTCATGGTGTACTTGACTTTCTCGAGGTATAGGAACTCCATCAGATCCCCCAGCCACACTGAGGCACAGGATGGAGAAGCTGATCTCCATCCTATCAGCACTCATCTCTGAGCAATCAGCGAGGCGAAGGCCAGGACATCGGCCCATGCTCCCGGCTGCAGCTTCGGCAAGTCTGACACCCCGAATATGGCCACTGAGGGACAGGGTTCTAGCTCAATTTTCAGAATCACTGACGTGGTGCTAAAGAGTGAGACTCAGAACCGCACAAGCTTAAATCACGACCAGAATATGTGTACATGGTTGGCCGGACCCTCTCCATTTGCGCTCGGACTTGTAGTCCCCCACTGCCCCAAAGAACCCCCTCATCCTGGACCTGGTCAGATGAGCCCTATACAGTACTTTAAACTGTATTAAGCCAAGCCTCGCTCGCAAGGACGTGGAGTCGTGTCCCCCCCCCCCGTCCCCCCCGTGGGGCCTCACTCCATCCTCCAACTCCAGCCCCATCTCCCCCCTCTTGGCCATAATCCCCTGCACCAGTACTGCGTCTTCGGACATAATCCTTCCATAGATAACCAAGGAACTCCACTCCTCCAACCCTGGGAGCAAAATAATTCTTTCCATCAACGAGGTTGGCGGCGCCACAGGGAATGTCAGACAGATCCGTTTCGTAAGGTTGCCAACTTGCAGGTATCTGAACGAGTTAGACCGTGAGAGCCCAAATTTCTCCGACAACTTCTCTAAACTTGCAACCGTCCCTCCAAGAACAGATCCCCCATTCCTTCCAACCCTTTCTCTTCCCACCCCAAACGTGGCATCCAACCTCGCAGGTTCAAACATATGATTTGCGCAGATCAGAGCCAACTTCGATACAGCCCCCAATTTAAAATGTTGCCAAAATTGTCTTCATATCTTCAGGGTGGAGACAATCACCTGATTTGCCGAATATCTCACCGGTGAGAACGGGAGTGAGGCCGTCGCTAGTGCCTGCAACATGTTGTTATAAATAAGCATATCGAATAGTTAAAATTTTTAAAAGCCAATTTTTGCAGTTGCGTCCCAGCGTTCATGTATATCTAATGAGTTGCTGAGGTATACAGACCAATTGGATTTCTGGTTTGTGTTGAGTTAGCTAGATCATAGTCAGGAGTTTACAATTGACCATGACATCCCATGCACGGATGGTGGGTGGTGGCAATGATAGAATCAGAGTCTTATTTCACATCATTATCTTTCTTTTTTTTACTCCTTTCTCAGAGTTACAAAACCAAAATGCAGAGTGGAGAGGGGCAAACCTCTAATCCATCTCCTTGCCTGCTCCAAAAAAGCAATTCAAATCTAATCCAATTCATGGTCCCCACACGAGAGACATACCAGATCCAGGCATTACACCTGACCTCGCGCTCGACCTTAGCCAAAAGGCTGAGAAGCGATTCACATCATTATCAAGGGATCTCTGCTGGAAGCGGATATGTCCGGATGTCCAGTGAATGGCTCAGCTCCAATTCTTCCTTTGCTTATGTGGCCTTCAGCATTGACTGTTGAGGCTTGCCTGTAAATAATGATCACTTGAGTGAGGTGGCAGAAGGTAGTTAGCGGACATGAAACTGTATCCCATTAAGTCGAGAGCTCTTGTGATACAACCGTTAATTCCACTAATACTAAATGGTGAAGGAATAGGTCTGAAGCTTGTCTTTAACTTTATGTAGGTTTGTTCTTGTAACAGCTCCTACTCCTTCCTGCACTCAACTGTTGCAGCTGTGTCCATTTATAGTATTTTGGAAGTTGAGCCTATGTTCATCACTGAGACTGCAATTGGCGAAACAATATAATTGCCAGAGGATGCAGTTGCTGCTGGCTGGAGGTTTCTCTGAGCTGCTGTTTTGGCTGTGACCCTGTTTCCAGACCTGGTGTTTTATTTTGGATGTTGGATGCCTTTTTCGGACTTTGAAGCCTGGACTGAGGCAAGGGAGAACAATGCTGCTACCGGTTGGATAGAGGGGAAGAGGAGCCTGCTGCTACAAGTTGCTAACAGGGGAGAGAGGAAAGAACCAGCCTGCCTGTAGCTGCCATGCCTTGGGCTGTATCTTTGCTTATGGCTGCTTGTCGACTTGGAGCGAAGCAAGGGGGCAAATTGCGTTGGCCTGCTGCCAGACTGAAGGTGGAGGAGAAATAACTTGCTCGCAGTCTTTGGACTGGATGGTGTCCGAAGATTGAATGCCAGACTGTGGGAGCAGCAGGGCGGCGGCCTAATTGTGTCATTCTTTACTGATGTTTGTTTTTGTCTTACTGTTGGAGAAGTATGTTTGTTATTGTATTCTTGTTGTCTTTGTTCCTAGTTGCAACCCCTCCTGCTTCTGTGCACTGGGGGTTCAAGGATGCTCCCAGTACTGGTGAAGGGGAGGGGTTCTGTCTCTCTCTCTGTCTGTCTCTCTGTGCTGTGCTCTGCCTGCTCTTTTCCAGTGGACTGTTGCTTGCAGGTGCCTTTCCATCAGCGTGGGGCTGTTGCTGGATCCATGGGGATTGAGGGGGAGGGAGGGGAGCGTGCACTGGCTTGAGTGTTGGTGGCTTTGTCGTCTTGATTTCTCGTGTAATGGAGCTGTTTTTTGGGTTGAACTGTGCCCTCTTGGGAGTGGAGAGGTGTGTTCTCTTTCTCTCTCTCTCTCTTTCGGCGTGCCCCACATCTGTGTGTCCTTTTCCGGGGGTCTGTGCTGCTCGTTTGGGTGCCTTTCCAGCGATGTGGGGCTACCGTGGCAGGTGGGGACTGCTGGTAGTTTTGTTTTTTGTTGCTTTATTGGGTCTGTTTTTGGTGTAATTTGGATGTTTTCCGTGTATTGCTGATTGTTTTGTATTCGGCTGTTTTGTATTCGGCTGTGTTCTTTTGTATTATGGGTTGTTAATAAACTCAAAATATCTGCAATTGCTGACACAACAACTATTCAACACTTTCACCCATGTACTTTAGGGAAGGAAATCTGCCATCCTTACCTGGTCTGGCTGACATGTGACTCCCGATCCACAGCATTGTGCTTGACGCTTAAAAAAAAAACTCTGGTTAGCAAGCTATTCAGGTCAAGGATAATTAGGGATGGATAATAAATGCTGGCCCAGCCAGCAATGCAAACACCGAATGAATGAATAGGGGGAAAAAACATAATGGACTGTCTCAAGGTGCTTTTCAGTAGCATTATGAAACAAAGTATGACGGAGCCACAAAAGAAGAAATTAGGCGAAATGATCAGAAGCTTGATCAAAGAGATAGGTTTTAAGGAATATCTTAAGGGAGGAAAGTGAGGTGGACAGGTATAGGGAGGGATTCCAGAGGGCTCCACTCAGCTGAAGGTGCAGCCACCAATGGTGGAGCAATTTTAATGGGAATGAGAGGTTGGAATTAGAGGAGCGCCAAAATATTGGACGGGTGTGATGCTGGAGGAGATTATAGAGATAGGAGGAGTGCTTTACTGGGAGCCAATGTAGATTGATGAGCACAGGGGTGATAGGGGAACGATTGTGAGTTAAGCCACGGACAACTGACCAAGTTCACAGAGGGTAGAATGTGGGAGACCAGCCAGGGGTGCATTGGAATAGTCAAATTTAGAGGCAACAAAGGCACAGTACGAGCATTTCATCAGATGAACTGAGACGGATGCAATCGGGCAACATTACAGAGATGGAAATAGGTGGTCTTAGTGATGTTGTGAATACGAGATGGGGAACTCATTTTGGTGTCAAATGTGACATTAAAGCTGCAAACAGGCTGGCTTAATCACAGACTGTTGCCAGGGAGAGGGGTGGAGCTGGTACCTAGGGACTCAAAGCAAGAGCTTGAGTCTTTCCAGTAATTGGAGGTAATTTCTGCTCTTTCAGTACTGTTTGTTGGACCATTAGTTTATTAACTTAACAATTAGTTGAGGTGGTGGTGAGGAAGAGTTCGGTGTTGTCAGCCTACATGTGGGGTGGGGGTGGGGGTGGGGGGGGTGGGTGGAATTATACCTTTTCAGTAAAATTATTAAATTTTTCAGAATGCTATAACAGACTGCCAGAAACAGAAAAATGAATAAATTGATTTTATTATAATTTAAATGGATTGGAGCACAATCTACACATGCACCTTAGAAAGCATCCCATCTGGCTGCATCACAGCCTGGTATGGCAACTGCTCGGCCCAAGACCGTAAGAAACTACAGAGAGTCGTGAGCACAGCCCAATCCATCTCACAAACCTGCCTCCTATCCATTGACGCTGTCTACACCTCCCGTTGCCTTGGAAAAGTGGGCAGCATAATCAAAGGCCCCCCCCATCACCCGGTTTATTCATTCTTCCATCAGGCAGAAGATGCAAAAGTCTGAGAACAAGCACTAACAGATTCAAAAACCGCTTCTTCACCACTGTTACCAGACTCCTAAACATCCCCCTTATGGACTGATCTGATCTCTTCACACATCTTCTCTACTGAGTAGTACTGCACTCCTATATGCTTCACCCGATGCCTGTGTCTATGTATTTACATTGTGTATTTATGTTTGCCCTATGTATTTTTTTTGTATGGAATGATCGCTCTGAACTGCACGCAGAACAATACTTTTCAATGTACCTCGGTACACATGCCAATAAACAAATCCAATCCAATCTTCGATAAATTCAGACTGCACCTTGTTTTGTGTTGCATTGTAGCCTTTACCCAATCGAGCGAGTGCAATAGTATGAGTTCCACTATTTTAGTAACAGATAATTGGTCCTCGGTGAACGGCTGCCTCGATTGATTAGAATTTAGTTTAGTATCCCTGTGTCTAACTGTTTGTTTTCAGTAACTATTGGTATCAAACTTGAAAGTAGCAAGTTCACCTGAAGTGACCAGAGAAGGCTCTTGTGGCAGATGTACAATGATGCAGGATCTTCGAGTTTAGTACAAAACACATTTTATACTTGAACACTTCTGCTTAATGGACAGAGACAAAAGAGCTTGTGAGTTGGATGAGGGGACACGACTCTACAGTTTCATCCATTTCAGTTCATGGGTCTGGAAGATATGCAATCACTACATCATCTGATGCAGCACAACTCTGGGATCTGGACACATTCCAACGAAAGAGGAAACTGAATGTACACCTGTCAGTCGGCATTCAGAAGGTTAGTAAAGAATATTGAAGTAGGAGCTATAGCAGGATATTACTAATTAGTTGGATTTGAGCTATTTCAGCATATAGTGGTCATAGAAATAAGTTCCATGACGTTTTATACTTGTGTCGGACACACACTTAACTGGTGATGCGTGAAACCTCAAAAAAGTTTTTTAATTAATTTGCACAACTTTCAGTAAATCACCACTGTGCATCCTGTAGATTGCACATACTGCAGCCACAGTGCAGCAATGGTGGAGAGAATGGATGTTTATATTCCATTATCCATAAATGTGCCCAGATCCTGCCCTGCGGAAAACCAACTCCATTGATATTGTCTAACTTGTATCCCAAATTCTCTGAGCCTTCCTTGTTAGAATTATTTCCAATTTTTCTTAAGGTATAGTATCAAATGCTGTACAGTATTCCAACTATGTTTTATACAGTACCAATGTAACTTGTTACTATCTGGTGTTGAATGATGCATCCCAATATTCAATTAACCTTGTTAAGAATTGCTTTACCTTGTCCAAGATGATCCCACCCAAATTGTTTCACCATTTCATTGTGTTTTGTTCGATACTTTTGTTTCTGTCCTAAAATGTATGCATTCATCTATATTAATCTCCATCGATCAATCTTTAATCCATCCACTCACTCCAAATGTGACTGAATTTTAGCTTAATACCATCAGCAGATTTTAGTGCACAGTACCACAGCCAGTATTGTTTTGAGATTGGCGTGAGAGCTAGAACAACTTCCGACAATACTTTAGAAATCCAGAAAATGCCCTTTCAAACTGTAGGAAAATATTTAACCCACCCCTTTACTGAACGGTAGAATGGTGGTTAGCATTGTTGCTTCACAGCTCCAGGGTCCCAGGTTCGATTCCCAGCTTGGATCACTGTCTGTGGAGTCTGAACCTTCTCCCTGTGTATGTGTGGGTTTCCACGGGGTGCTCCGCTTTCCTCCCACAAGTTCCTAAAGATGTGCTGTTAGATAATTTGGACATTTTGAATTCTCCCTCTGTGTACCCGAACAGGTGCCGGAATGTGGCGAGTAGGGATTTTTCAGAGTAACCTAATTGAAGTGTTAATGTAAGGCTACTTGTGACAATAAAGATTATTATTATTAAAATAAATTCTCCTTTATTTTACATTACCACTTTAAGGAAGTTGTAATCTGATTGAATCGCTCATGGTAAATTGAGGTTAATGGGATTAAATTAATATTAGTTAACACAAAATTGTTATTGGATTTTTCAGGACATGCGATTATGAATCATTCTGAGTTTTTGTCTTTATATTGTAAGATTTTTACAAGGCATTTTTATGTTTCAGATGAAATGAAATGAAAATCGCTTATTGTCACAAGTAGGCTTCAAATGAAGTTACTGTGAAAAGCCCCTAGTCGCCACATTCTGGCGCCTGTTCGGGGAGGCTGGTACGGGAATTGAACAGTGCTGCTGGCTTGCCTTGGTCTGCTTTCAAAGCCAGCTCTTTAGCCCTGTGCTAAACAGCCCCTATGTTTTGCAAGAATTTTAAGATTTGAAAGTATTTCTGAGAGAAAAATATGAAAACGCAGTAGTGCAGGTTTTTGCTGTCAGAACCATATTTTTCCCATTTTGAGCTTTGCAGAACATTTAAAAGTGTTACTTTTTACCTGGAATTAAAGGTCGGTTGGAATACCGTGAGCACTTCAGAGCACTGAACCATAAGATATTGGCCTTTTGGTGAGAGTGCAGTGTAAAATGAGGATTTGATTGAATAAATCAACCTGTTACGGGGAACTGAGTTTCTCAAATCCATTTCCATTAGGACAAGAGGGCATCACCTTAAAATACAAGTACACCATTTAAGAGGTCAAATTAAGAAATATTTCTACACGCACACCATGTCATAGATGTTTGAAACTCTATTTCACAAACTGCATTTGATGCTGGGCCAGTTAATTTTAAATCTGAGACTGTCAAAGTATTTAGAGTTATGGGGAAAAGGCAGGTTCTGTTTATGGAGTTAGGTTCCAATTCAGCCATGATCTCATTGAATGGCAGAACATACTCCAGGGTGAATGGTTGTTCATGTTCCTCTGTTTAGCCATTAAGGAGCATTCTGTTCCCCATTTTCAGAAGTGCTTGGTAATTTGTTCTTTCTTTTGTAATCTAGGTTTATTTCCTTCCATTGAGTAATACTATCATAAGTTGCTTTAAAGATGATTCTATCTTTGCCTGGGAAAGTGACACACTGCATTGCAAGTACCAATTACCAGTGCCAGAAGATGAATCCAGAATCACTTATCGAGCCTTTGCTGTTACCAGGTACAATGTGTACTGGATTATGATGTGGTTTATTTTAAGAAGGCAGATTCACTTCAATTCAATTTTGGAATTTGCTTTTGTTCATAGAATCGTAGAATCTCCCAGAAGGTCATAATTTGGCCCTTCATGCCCCTCCCTGCTGCCCTGTTGATTAACCCCATCCTTGCTGTTTACACATAGCTTTGCAAAATCTCCCATTTCAAGTATATATCCAAGTTACTATTGAATCTTCTTCCACCATCCTTACAGACAGTGCTTTCAAAATAATAACTGCTCGCTGCAGGCAAAATATTCTCATTTCCCCTCTGATTCTTTTGCCATTTAACTCCAATCTGTGTTCCCTGGTTACTGACACTGTAAGAGGCCGGGCCGCCGATTCTCCGGCACGGATGGGCCGCGTGACCGCGCGGAAAAAGCAGAGTCGCTGCCGGCGGGAACTCTGCGCGAAGGGTTGGGGCGACCTGTGGGGGGGGGGGGGGCGGGAAGGAGGGCTCCGTCCCCGGGGGGGGCGGGGCACCGATGGGGTCTGGCCCATGATCGGGGCCCACCGATCGGCGGGCTGGCCCCACCCCCCATGACCTACTTTGTTGCGCCTCCGTCCCCAGAACCCCCGCGCCATGGTGCGTCGGGGCCGGCGCGTTCCATAAAGCCACCGCACATGCGCGGGTTGACGCGTCGCCACTACGCATGTGCGGGTTGGCGCCATCCCCAGTGCGCGGCAGGAAGTGAGGCTGGAGCGACGTGAACCGCTCCAGCGCCGTGCTGGCCCCCTGTGGGGCCCGCGCCTGTTTCGCGCCATCATGAAACACGACGGCGTTCACGATGGCGCAGACATTCTGTCCCGCGATCAGAGAATCGCGCCCATTGTACTTAAGTACAACCTTCATTCACAAAGGGTTATAATAGATTAACCAATTATCCTTTTTTGAAAACATTTTTAAAAACGTTTATTAATGACATTGCTGGTGTATATGCTCATCAAATTACTTTGATAGCATGAAGATAGCACAGATCCTTTACTAATGTAAACATTAAGTGTAAAGAGCTAATAATTTCTACTCCATAGTTACTCAATACCCTTAAGTACCTCATTTAAATGCCCCCCCTTAATAAGTCAGATCCTTAATGATATGTTCGTAAACTATACTGCTGCAAGATGGGAGGGCAGTGTGTTGGAATCTATTTTCTGCTTTTATCCACTATCCTTGCACATGCATTTCAACGAGAGTAGCTGGGACCTCATGAACATCTGTTAACTCTCCATAAAGCAGGGCTCAAACTTGAGATATCTCGTGTCTGAGCTACTCAACTCGCTGAGCCACTGGAGAATCTTAGTTCACGGTACTCGTACAACTTCCTCTTGATTCCCTTCCTCAGCAGCTTCTATTTATACACTGCCTTCAACATAGTAAAACATATCAAGACACTTCACAAGAATGTTACGAAACAACATTTGACACTGAGCCACACACAAAAATATTAGAGCAGATCAAGGGAATAGGTTTTAACATAGGTGGCTGAAGGGGGGAAAGAGAGGGTGAGAGTTTTAGGGAGGGATTCCAGAGCTTAGGGCCCACATAGCTGAAATCGTGGCTGCCAATGGTGAAGGAGTGAAAATTGGGCTTCCCCAAGAGGTCTGATTTGGAGGAGTGCAAAAATCTTTTGAGGCTTGAAGAACCTGGGGATACATGGAGGAATTTGTATGTGAGGATGAGAATTGAGGTAATGCTTAATGGGGAACTAGTATATATCATTGAACACAGGGGGTGATGGGTGAATGGGACTCGATGTAAATTTAAGTGGGTGCTTTTCTGTCGAACTTACAGAGATGGTCGGGCTCTTGTAGCAGGGGGAAAATCCAATTTTCTTCACCTCTGGTGCCTGAATGCCAGACAGCTTCAGCGGATAATTCAGATGCCTCCAAAAGTGCGGACTGTTCGACATCTGGAATTTCTCCCCGACAGTTTTGATGGTGGATCTAGCCAGGTGAGTACGGGGACCAACTGATGTTTGCATCAGTGGCCAAAATGGAGTAGAGGCTGGAGCATTTCATGTCAGCGCTGTGCAGAACCTAGGGTACTGAGTCCAGTTTTAACCAGACATACAAGTATAACATCCAAGACTAGAAACTGGTGCAGAGGAGAGCCAAGGGTTGGGGTTGATCCCTACTTCCTGAGGACTGAGTGATTGAAAAAAAAATAGAAAAGGGATAATATAGGACTTGGATTTACTGCCAGCGATTACGAATAGACAGAAAATCCAGCTCACTTTATTATTAGTTTGCAGAGCAATGAAGGCAAATCTGGAACACGGCTTCAGTTTAAACTGTGACAGCTGGACAAGGGGGCACATATCCAAATTAGTAAAAAAGCAAATTTGGAGCTGGTGCATGCAACAATGGTTATTAGTGGAACAGATCTCTGGGTAGGATAATGGAAGTAAAACCTCTATAATTATTTTTGATGTGATTTGAATGGTGTGGAGGGGGCAGTATTGCTGGGGAGCACTGCTGTTTTTCTGGATTTTGAGCTTCAACGGGCTCAATAGCTCTCAGGAATAATTTGAGCAAATGCAGAGTTGCACGTTTAATTTGCCACTTAATTGGCTCTTTTATCATTGATGTGTTGCGTGTCCCATTGATAATAGTCTTGCTGTTTGAGTTTACCTTTTGCTGTTGCAAGTAAAGCATTTAACTAATGTTACAGGCTATAGGAGTCTTGAGCCAGGATGGCATAATGAGGTTTATCAACGTCCATACCTGCAAACTGCTTTTTGACATTGGAAGCCTTGACAATGGAATTAACACAGTGGCAATCAGTCCAAATGGACATTACATTGCAGCAGTCTTGGAGGATGGCAGCATTAGCATTTACAGTGTTAAGGCATTATCACAGGATTTGAACAAGGTAATCAGCACTTTTATTGGATGGAATATTAACCAAACAGATGTAAAAATATATTTGCATTGTGAATTTCAGTCGTGATTTAAGGGGCTGGATTCTCCGCCTCCCCGGGCGGTCAATGGGGTTTCCCATTGTGGGGCAGCCCCACGCCGTCAGGAAACCCCCGGGAGCCAGCAAAACGGAGAATCCCGCCCAAGGTCTTTTGTACCAACATAAAAATACAGCAAGGTTAACAGTTTAATTTGTTTGCTGTTACTAATATTTAATAAAATGTTAACTTGGTTTGTGACCTTTTCTGACTTTTATAAATGCTACTGAGGTACTGTGTGGAGAATCTTGGTACATGTCATTTCCGTTTTTGTAATTCATTACTGCGAACGAAGTATTTTGGGATCTCCTAAGAATGATATAGGTGCTTTATAAATTGGAATTTTTGAAACCAACATTGTTATTCCTGCAGTTACATAGAGTATTGTCTCAGATTCTGTACATGTCTGTATTTCTTTAGTGTAATGCTTGATCTCTATATATTTTTTTTAAAGTGTGTTCCATAGATACATATAAGATAGGAGACCTTTTGGCCCTTCGAGCCTGCTCCGCCATTTATCACAATCATGGCTGATCATCCAACTCAATAGCCTAATCCTGCTTTCTCCCCATAACCTTTGATCCCATTCTCACGAAGTGCTATATCTAGCCGCCTCTTGAATCATAGAATCATAGAATTTACAGTGCAGAAGGAGGCCATTCAGCCCATCGAGTCTGCACCGGCTCTTTGAAAGAGCACCGTACCCAATCCCACACCTCCACCCTATCCCCATAACCCAGTAAATTAACCCAACACTAAGGGCAATTTTGGACACTAAGGGCAATTTTAGCATGACCAATCCACCTAACCTGCACATCTTTGGACTGTGGGAGGAAACCGGAGCACCCGGAGGAAACCCACGCGCACACTGGGAGAACGTGCAGACTCCGTGTACCAAGCCGGGAATCGAACCTGGGACCCTGGAGCTGTGAAGCAATTGTGCTAACCACCATGCTACCGTGCTGCCCTGCCTATATTCAATGTTTTAGCATCAGCTACTTCTTGTGGTAATGAATTCCACAGGCTCACCACTCTTTGGGTGAAGAGATGTCCCCTTATCTCTGTCCGGAATGGTTTACCCTGAATCCTCAGACTGTGACCCCTGGTTCTGGACATACCCATCATTAGGAACATCCTCCCTGCATCTATCCTGTCTAGTCCTGTTAGAATTTTCTATGTCTCTATGAGATCCCCCCTCATATTTGATAACCACTTTGTAACATTTATTGTACTAGCTGCTTTGCAGATACAGTATCTTTAAGGAATTGGGCAATTCTTTATTTCCATTCCAATCCTGACATGATGACTAGTCGTTCATCAAGTGTAATCGTGCTTTTCTCTTGCTGGTGTTTCATTCACAGCACCATCACACTTGCTTCTTTGAACTCCTAATTTTGGCTAATAATATTTCTCCTCATCTGTGTCTCTAGCAGACTTCTGGGCAAAACTACTGCAAGTGGAAGAAGGTCCACCTCTCACATTGGTTGCTTCTGTTTCCTCCAGCCTCCTCCTCCACTGGTTAAAGTTGTTGCAGACAACGAGAAGAGCAAGGACTCTAAAAATGGTGTGTCTGGCCTGAAAATGAGAGTGATGTCTGGAAGAGTAGCAAGACCGTTGAGAGGAAAGTCAACTGGAAAGAAAATCGGGACCAGGGTCCTAAAGTCACCTGGCAGCATTATGGAGGACAAGGAGGTCAGAAGGCAGGGTCGGGGGAGTTTTTTTTTAATTAAATATTTTATTGAAAATCTTTGGTCAACCAACACAGTACATTGTGCATTCTTTACACAATATTATAACAACACAAATAACAATGACCTATTTTATAAACAAAAAATGAATAAATAATAAATAACAAAAATGGAAACTAGCCCTAATTGGCAACTGCCTTGTCACAAGTAACACTCTCCAAAAATATAATTTAACAGTCCAATATATAATTATCTGTAGCAACGACCTATACATACTATACAGTATATATTAACAACCCTGAGAGTCCTTCTGGTTCCTCTCCTCCCCCCCCCCCCCCCCGATCCTGGGCTGCTGCTGCTGCCTTCTTTTTCCCATTCCGTCTATCTTTCTGCGAGGTATTCGACGAACGGTTGCCACCGCCTGGTGAACCCTTGAGCCGACCCCCTTAGGACGAACTTAATCCGCTCTAGCTTTATAAACCCCGCCATGTCATTTATCCAGGTCTCCACCCCCGGGGGCTTGGCTTCTTTCCACATTAGCAATATCCTGCGCCGGGCTACTAGGGACGCAAAGGCCAAAACATCGGCCTCTCTCGCCTCCTGCACTCCCGGCTCTTGTGCAACCCCAAATATAGCCAACCCCCAGCTTGGTTCGACCCGGACTCCTACTACTTTTGAAAGCACCTTTGTCAGGTCGGGGGAGTTTTAAATGCAATTGATTCAAACTAAAAATTGGATTTATTTTAGTAATTGCTCCAAAATCAAACAGCTGGAAGAAAACTAATTTATAACTCATGTAAATTGTCTAAAAGCATAGTCATCTGCTGAAGCCCAAGAAAGCTTTATTGTTCAGAATATGGAGAAACTAATTCAACTTTTGTTTCTCCTCCCATGTTCTCCCAAACGACACTGATTCTTTCACAATACAATTTCATTGGTACTGAGCACAATACTACTTTATTGGCCAGAGTGGTCATTCTTCCTGTGAGAGTTTATATGGTGAAAGTCACAATTTGTGTTTCTCTCAATGATAACTTCAGTGCATCTCACAACTGGAATCATTGGATGGCAATTGTTCTCCTCTGTTCACGTTCATTCCCCAAGTCCAACAGACTGAGGCTAATTATTTCTCCCCTTTACAACTCATCTGAGATTAGCCACCTTTGTGTGAACCAAGTGTGCCAACTGTGGCTCTGTGGAGTACCATTGCCTTTGAATCGGAAGGTCACAGGTTCAAGTCTCACTCCAGGGACTTGGCACGTAATCCAGGCTACTGCTTTGCACAGTACTGAGGGACTGCTGTGCTGTTGGAGGTGCTGTTCTTTGGATCGGAAGTTCCGGTTGTCCATTGGATGCAAAAGGTGCCACAGCACCATTTTGAAGAAGAGCGGGGGGTTCTCCTCAGCATCCTGTGCATATACATCATTGCCACGTTACTGTTTGTAGGATCATGCTGTGTGCAAATTGGCTACTGCGTTTCCTACATTTGCAACAGTGAATATGCTTCAAATGTACTTCATTGACAAGAGAACATTGTCATGAAAGATGCCACAGAAATACAAATTCTCAGCTGGGCAGTAGAAAGAAAGGTCAAATAATTTGCTACATACCAGGGATTTAATCTAGAACTTGCTTAGTCTGCAATCGATCGTCAGGTAGTCCTTTACTTGCTGAAACATCGGGGAAGATTGGCTGAAAGAAAACTTCTTACTGACAATATTATTACCACAGAGGGCTATCCAATAGAAATGAAGACTGCACTTTTTCCACTTACATTTTTTTTTAATCTTGAAGGAATTTGAGATTACATTTTGAAATATTAAAATATTCTCAATTATAGATGTGACATTTTAACCCATTTAAAAATAAATAATTTGTAAGGCGGCATGGGATGCCGAGGACCCGGATTAGATTCTGGCCCCAGGTCACTGTCCATGTGGAGTTCGCACGTTCTGCCTATGTTTGCGTGGGTCTCTCCCCCACAACAGGGTAGATGGATTTGCCACTGTAAATTGCCCCTTAATTGGGAAAAAGAGTTATAAATGATCACTTGTAATAAAAACAGGAAATGCTGGGAAAACTCAGCAGGTCTGGCAGCATCTGCGGAGAGTGTAGCAATTTAAAGTTATGAGTGGATCACTCCTTCAGAGCTGAAGATAGGTAGAAATGTGTATTTTATACTGTGTAATAGGTGGAACAAAATAGAAGATCAGGAATAGGTAGGGGTTCAAAGATGTCATGGGAACAAAGCAAAGGGAGTGTTAATGATAGTGTTAAGGACTAAAGAAGGTGCTAATAGTAGCCTGAAGGTCAGATGGCAAAATGTGTTGATAGCAGAAGAAGGGTCAGTGCTCTTTGAAAGCAAAACGTAACAACAAGTTACAGGCTCGCCCTCTGTGGGGAAAGAAAATAAAGAAAAAAGTGACCAAATGGAGGACAGAGTTTGTGCTGTGAAATTATTGCACTTGGTGTTAAGTCCAAAAGTCTGTAAAGTAATATATTTTGATTTTTTTTGTTCTCTTCCTATTTTAGAATGTGCTTCCAGCAGGTCTGAATAAAAAGCGGCTACAGGCCCTGCTAAAAGAATTTGGAGAATATCCAGAAAAATACAGGTACTTGCTGAAATGTTAGGAACTCTCAACCTACAGCTGCATTTTTAAAAAACATTAAATTAATGTAAACTATACCGAAGGAATTCCAAGCTGTCTAGTGTAGTACCCGTTGTTGGTGTCTGCTCCGTTTCATCACACCCCACCCAAAAAAAAAACCCTACATGTTCAGTTTGTTCTGAGCTCAATTTAAAATTAGAACATAGAACATACAATGCAGAAGGAGGCCGTTCGGCCCATCAAGTCTGCACCGACCCACTTAAGTCCTCACTTCCCCCCTATCCTCGTAACCCAATAACCCTTCCTAACCTTTTTGGACACTTAAGGACAATTTAGCATGGCCAATCCACCTAACCTGCACGTCTTTGGAGTGTGGTTGGAAACCGGAGCACCCGGAGGAAACCCATGCAGACATGGGGAGAACGTGCAGACTCCGCACAGACAGTGACCCAGCAGGGAATCGAACCTGGGACCCTGCCACAGTGCCAGCCACTGTGCTACCATGCTGCCCTTGAAATGCTTTAAAATGAAAGTTAATGGACTCATGGTCTTTGAGGTTCATTTGTACAAAGGGACATTGCAGCCATGCCTAAATCGGCCCTTGCAAGATATCTGCACATGCACACTTTGCATTAGGATTCATGGAAGTGGTTAAATGCTGTTGAGTTTCTCCCTCCTTGTCCAGGAGTCTTGAGGACAATTGTAGTCCTTTCACTCTTGCTGCCTTGGCTGCAAGTGGCTCCAGCAAGGTGCATTGTATGGCACTGTTTAAAAGCAGCCTTTACCCAGTTGAGGGATGGGTTTTGTGTGCAATTATGAAAGGGTCCAAAATGCGAAAGTAATTTATATCTTTGCAAATTCATAATACATATTTTTTATGTTAATGTTTACAGTTTGTCTCAAGATGCTATAAATGTCACTAATAAGTCTGATTGGGCATTCAGGAAACACTTTTACCCATAGATCTGTAAGACTATGGAACTCTCTATCACGTGGGGTAGTTGAGGTGAATAATATGGATATGTTAAAGAGAATCTAGGTGCGGGAAGAGAATCTAGATAAACACGAGTGAGAATATGCTGACTGGGTGAGGTGAAGATGAATTTGAAGATGCTCATGTGAAACATAAACCAGTTGGGCCGAATGACCTGTTTCTATGCTGTAAATTTTATTTAATTTTGTGTTTTGGATTGCAGGATGTTTATTTGGCGTTCTTTACTGCAATTACCTGAGAACCATGCAGCTTTCAGTAGCCTCACCGACAAGGGTACACATGCTGGATACCTGGGAATTCATGAAAAATATCCCATTAAAAGTCGAAAACTCTTAAGAATTCTTCAAAGGTGTGTTTCAATATGCTCAAGTGAGGCTTTAACTTGAATAATTACAGGACTTGCTTACCCGTAGCATTTTAGACAAATGAAGGAAGAACCTTGGACAATTTAATTATATTTTATATAAAATAAGAGGGGCAAGCCCTCTTTATATAAATAATCAATTCTGAGTACTCAGACTGAACTATATTTGTTGTATAATTTTATAAGTCGTATATTTGAGTGTAAGTAATTTATTACCTGATATAAGTGGATTATAAAATGTACGTTACTCTTCCATTTTTCCAGATCATAAATTATGTTGGGGTATCTTCTGGACAGTGAAATTCCTAATTAAATGACAATTGGTACAGGATATCTGAGTTAGCACATAGAATCCCTACAGTGCAGAAGGAGGCCATTCAGCCCATTAAGTCTGCACCAACCCTCTACAAGAATACCCGACCTACGTCCACTCCCCTCCCCTAGCCCTGTAACCCCACCTAACCTTTGGACACTAAGGGACAATTTAGCATGGCCAATCCACCTAATCTGCAGATCTTTGGACTGTGGGAGGAAACTGGTGCACCCCGAAGAAACCCACGGAGACACAGGGAGAATGTATAAACTCCACACCGTCACCCAAGGCCAGAATTGAACCTGGGTCTCTGGTGCTGTGATGCAGCAGTTCTAACCACTATACCTCCCCTCATGTTACCCACACATTAGCTGGGTGTTTTTTTTTCCGGGACTGTTCCCCCACATTTGGAGTCCGAAGTAAGGGCAGGGAAGTGGCTTTCAACTGTCTGCCCTGATGCCAGTTCCTCAATCAGGCATTTGAACAAGGGACTGCCCTATGAGGTGATTTGCCGGGTGGGCTTCAGAAGGCAAGGGAGAGCCATGCAACTCATTAAATCTCTGAACCCCCACTAAATTCCAGTTGGTTCAGGGATAATTGGTGTGTGGGAGCTCATTAATGACAGCGCATACTAATGATGTTTTGAGGAAAACAGGCACACAAGAGCTTTCAAGGTGATCACCAAGAGACAACTACACTTTGGGCACAAACTTAGAAGAGAAGTTATTCATGAAGGCCCCGCCTTCTCAACCTTGCTCCTCGCCTGAGATGTGGTGACCCTCAGGTTAAATCACCACCAGTCAGCTCTCCCCCTCCGAGGGGAAAGCAGCCGATGGTCACCTGGACTATGGCAACTTTACGTTTTACTTAGAAGAGAAAAACTGGAAGCTCTGGTTGTGACTCTCTCTTTGCTCTGCTACCCTCAATTTTACCAAAGGAGAAAATATACCAGCAGTTTAAGAAACAGAACAGGTATATAATTTGAGAACAACACAAAGATGTTGGCTGTTATAAAGAACATGAATGTTGGAGAGCCATGATCGGCAACATTGTAAAAAGAAGAATTGATAGCCCAGTGGGTGGGATTCACACAATGGGCCCTTCCTGCCCCCAATTTAATTGGCAACATTTTTCCTAATGCCAGGAATCCATTGCAGTGCTCCCATCTAATTCTTCCAACACCCCCCCCCCCCCCCCCTGCAATCGCGCTCCCTCCGGCAAGCTCGATTAAATTCTGCCTGAGTCTCAAAAGGGACTAATTATACCTATCCTGGAGACGCTTTTCATTTTGTCCTTATGGTTAGATGCAATAAAACGTAAAATGTTTGAAATGCTTACCTGTCTAAATTGAGTCGCTGTGATCATTTATATAATCAGTGTCTGGAGGAAATTTGATTTGTTTTCAAAACTAAATGTGGGAGCGGTTGAGCTTCAGAAAACGTAGATCTAATGAAAAGGGAAATAAAATTATGTCTTTAGTAATGTATTGTGGCTGTTTTATTGCAGAAAAGAGAGACGTGTGACCGTTTGAAATTTGGCATTCTTACATTTGTCCTGATGCGTGCAAGTTGAAAAGCTTTGGCAACACTTTTCTCTTTTCTGCACATTTCACTTTCAGTGTGTGACTTTCAGTAAGTGACTATGCGTCTGTTTTATTCTTTAGGGTTTTGTCAGCAATGGCTCACTGGTCAGTCATCTTTTCTGAGGTCTCTTACCTTCCACTACTTGCATTTCCATTCGTCAAACTCTTTCAAAACAACCAGTTGATTGGGTTCGAAGTTGTTGCCACCATAATAAGTAAGTAAGAGTTGGTTAGTGTGCGGGGGGGGGGGGGGGGGGGGGGGTTTACTATCGAGGATAAATGCACTGTGGATATAATCTTTCAACTTTACCTATTTTCTAGTAAACTGGTGTCAACACTGGTTTGAGTACTTCCCAAATCCTCCAATAAATATCCTCAGTGTGGTTGAGAATATCCTGGCTCACCATGACAAAGAACTGCTGCAGCATTTGGTGAAATACAACATAACTTCACAGGTAGCAAGCGAACCTGCATTCTATTGCTAAACAACTTCTTTCACTGTGACCGTGTGTTGAAGATGCTATAAGATAATTAATGGGGGAGCAGGGCATTCCTAATTCAGGCATAGCGTATCTGACCATAGAATGAAGCTCCATTACCAAGTCGCCCTAATCACCAACCCTGGGAGAACCTGCTATGGCACCAGAGTGACATTCCAACAGCAGCCATTCCTCTAACCTCCAGAATGAGACTGCAATTTAGTGTTAAAAACAGTCATTTTATTTCTTTACGGCGAAGTCCTTTCATTGTGAAGCCGTAGCTGACCCTGTCCAATTTAATTTCACTGTGTCCTTAAAGACGTCGGAAGGAAACTTTAAAAAAAATAAATTTAGAGTAGCCAATTAATTGTTTTCCAATTAAGGGGCAATTTAGCATGGCCAATCCACCTACTCTGCACATCTTTGGGTTGTGGGGGCGAGACCCACGCAGACACGGGGAGAATGTGCAAACTCCACACGGACAGTGACCAGGAGCCGGGATCGAACCCAGTGCTAACCACTGCGCCACCATGCCACCCCGAAGGGAAACTTTCATCCTGTAACTCTAGATTTGTTTCAACCACAGGTTGCTAATTCGCTGCACGACCCAATACTAAATACAATGATCAAGTTTTCAGCTTATTGCTGAGTGTTCCTTTCATTTTTAATCTCACAAGTCACTGCACATGGTGTTATCTGTAATGTACTGTGCTGATTGTGAATGGGGTCAAAAAATTCTGAAATCTGCCTTGACCCCAGAAGAGCACTATCTAGCTTCGCTATGTATTTAATCCCAAATCTTATTAACCTTTTTTTTTGTTGGTTATTTTAAGAAATGTTAATGATTTTTCAGTTATTTTCTTTTTGTTTAACATTCCTCTATCTTGCTTCTGCTAGTTATATGCCTGGCCTCTTATGGAAACTCTCTTCTCAGAGGTGCTAACAAGAGAGGAGTGGCTCAAACTATTTGATAATGTTTTCTCCAATCATCCGTCCTACCTGCTGGTGGCAGTAGCAGCCTATTTAATTTGTTCACGAACTCCTTTGCTCCAGTGCAATATTAAAGAAGACCTTGAGGTGAGGAAAAAAAAGTTAAAATCGTGCTTAATGTTAATTATGGAGGAATGCTCTTTTCATAGTAATAAAGATAAGCGTTGCTATTTGTAGTATGTTTACTTCAACAGAACAGTTCATTAATGTTTTTTAAATTCTTACAATGTGTGTGGTTTTTTTTTAAATGTGATCTATCAGTGAGGCAGTCAATCTTTTCTCTCTTTCCTCTGTTTTCTTTTTCACATTTAGGCCCAACTATTCATATCTTCTCTGGTTCTCTGGTAACAATCACCCCTGGAGCTCCATCCCAGGTTGCTTTCTGTATTCTTTCATGGGCTGTGAGTGTCACTGGCAAGAACAGCATTCGTTTCCCATCCTTGATTGAGGGCAGTTAAGAGTCAGCCGTTTGCTGGAGGCCAGGGCAGGACATTAGATGGGTTTTAACAACAATCAGCGATAGTTTAATGGTCAGCATTACTGAGATTATCTTTATATTCCAGACTTGTTAATTGAATTTAAATTCCACCAGCTGCTAGGGTAGGATTTGAACACAGAGCATTAGCCTGGGCCTCTGGATTACTGATTCAGTGGCATTATGCCACCTCTCACTACCCGATATTTATCTATATGATGGTTTAGCCGAGGAATGTGAGGATAATATTGCTTTTGTTTTGCTCATATATGCCTTCAATCCCTCTGAAAATTGAGCATGACGAGGTGGTGCCAGATGTAAATGCTTCAGCTAATTTACCTCACAGCACATAAATATACAGTATTGTGTTTGCTTATTTCAATTTGTACAACTTGTCCTTGAACAATAGTACAAAATAATGTAGTTCTTACACTTCACTGCAACATAGGGTCATGCTGCCTGACTTTAAAAGCTTCTTAACTACCTGTTTCAAGCACCAGTGTTTCAGTTTCAAAACTAAAACTGCATGTGTCTCTTGAAATAATTTTAACCAAATCACTCAACAGAAATGAATATGGTGTATTAAGGCAGAATGGCCATTTTGCACCTTGCCCAATTTTACACTGCTTTAAAGTCAGTGCAGTGTAAAATAGGGTATGGTGTGAATTATGTGCCTAATCCAAATCTGAACTTTCACTATTCTTAACTTGGGTTAAGTTCAAACGTCCCCTCCGTCTCAGCATTCACAGCTAGAAAGGTGATCAGGGAGAGTTCCCTGTGAATTGTTTATTGATTGCTGAAACAGGCTGATAAGTTGCTTATTATTTACAGTCTGTGGGAAAACACCATCTAGAAT
This sequence comes from Scyliorhinus torazame, assembly GCF_047496885.1. Taxonomy (NCBI): domain Eukaryota; kingdom Metazoa; phylum Chordata; class Chondrichthyes; order Carcharhiniformes; family Scyliorhinidae; genus Scyliorhinus; species Scyliorhinus torazame. Next base: position 9,774,057 of record NC_092717.1, read on the forward strand.
ATTCCACTAGTATCTTGCATCCCTTTCACATCACTGCTTTAAAACCCCAATTAACTCTTTTCCAAATCCTGGGCGCGATGCTCCGAGGTGCCCCGGTTGGGAGAATCGCAGGCCGCGCCATTATATCGCGCGACACCGTCCTGCCATTCTCCCAACCGCCGAGAACGGCCCCGTCCCTCTGCGCCACGCCAGCCGGAGAATCGGGCGAGACACTCAACGGCGATTCTCCGGTACCCCCGCTATTCTCCGGCCCGGATGGGCCGAGCGGCCGCTCCGACACAACAGGTTCCCGCCGGCGCCATCCACACCTGGACGCTACCAGCGGGAACTGTGCGGGAACGCTGGGGGTGGGGTGGGGGGGTTCCTTCACCGAGGAGGGGCCTCCGATGGGGTCTGGCCAGTGATCGGGGCCCACCGATCGGCGGGCCGACCTTTCTAAAGGAGGACCTCCTTTCCTCCGCCGCCCCGCAAGATCCATCCGCCATCTTCTTGCGGGGAGGACGGCAACCGCGCATGCATGGGTGACTTCATGTTTCGACTCCAGCCGCGTCATTTACGCGGCGCCACTTTTTACACGGCGCCAAGGCCCAGTGCGTCTAAAATACGCGACCCCGCTCCCAGCCCCCCCCGAGAGTGGGAGAATAGGGGGCTGGGAGCGGGCTCCGATGCCAGAGTGAAACACTCCGGTTTTCACTCCGCCGTCGGGACTTTGTCTCCCTTTGGGAGAATCGCGCCCCTGTCTCTGGGGAAAAATTATGTCCCAAAAAATCCCGAAATGTGACAACCACCCACCAAGTCGCTTTATCCCAGACCACTGCTGGTATATTTCTCATCTAAATACCAAGCAGAGATGCTTACATTTTTTCGTCATGCCCTGTCCTGCAGCATACATCTTATAAGTGATCTGCATTCTTCAATAGCCCAAGAGTCCTGGTTATCCAGTGCAAGAATTTTTGTTTTTTAACCTTTCTCTCTAGCACATGACTGAGAATTCCTGTATTTAAAAACTATGAACAGCTATGGGCAGCACGGTGGCGCAGTGGGTAGCAGGTTCGATCCCAGCTCTGGGTCACTGACCATGTGGAGTTTGTACATTCTCCCCATGTTTGCATGGGTTTCACCCCCACAACCCAAAGATGTGAAGGGTAGATGGATTGGCCACTCTAAATTGCCCGTTAATTGGGGAAAAGAATAATTGGATTCTCTAAACTTATTTTTAAAAAAAAAACAATTTATTTTTAAAAAAACTATAAACAGCTACACATTGAACTTCCGGGTGTGGCGATGACCAGCTAAGTCGCACGTTTCGGCACCTCCCGTTTTAACAGACTTTTGGGCTCTTATCGGGAGCCTCAAAGGCAATTTTCGAAGGGTAAACCCACTGTGAGGCGACATAGAAGGGAGTCCCCCCGGATGTGAATGGACAGAAGAGATAATAGTGGCCAGGTTGCAGAGGATCCTCTGGAGCAGCGGCAAAGAAGGGAAGTGAGAAGCAAGATGGCGGTGGATGGAGGCCAGTTGGTATGGGGCCTGGAACAGCAGGAGTTCCTCCGGCGATGTGTGGAGGAGCTCAAGAAGGAGGTGCTGGTGCCGATGCTGCAGGCGATTGAGGGGTTAAAGGAGGCGCAGAAGACCCAAGAGATGGAGCTTCGTGGAGTGAAGGCAAAAGCTGCCGAGAATGAGGACGAGATACAGGGCTTGGTGGTGAAGACGGAGACGCACGAGGCACTACATAAGAGGTGTATGGAGAGACTGGAAGCCCTGGAAAATAGCTCGAGGAGGAAGAACTTAAGAATCTTGGGTCTTCCCGAAGGGGCAGAGGGAGCCGACGTTGGGGCGTATGTGAGCACGATGCTTCATACCTTAATGGGAGCTGAGGCCCCGACGGGCCCCCTGGAAGTGGAGGGAGGGGTATCGAGTCCTCGTGAGAAGCCCAAAGGCAGGAGAAATACCTCGTGCAATAGTGGTGAGGTTCCACCGCTACGAGGACAGGGAGATGATCCTGAGATGGGCGAAAAAGACACTGAGCAGCAGGTGGGAGAATGCGGTGATCCGCGTGTATCAAGATTTAAATCCCCCATCTATCCTTCCCAGGACGAACCTATGGTTGTTCCTTATCGGGGACCACGCTGAGGCACCCGTCACTCCCTTATGTCGTCTCCACTACCGGTTGAGTTGTATTCGGCTCTGTGGGACTGGATGGGCCCAGACCTGCTGGAAGTGTACGAGAGTATGCTTCTGGAAGGCAGCATGTCAGAGTCCATGAGGAAAGGCATCATCACCCTCATCTACAAGCAGAAGGGGGAAAGGGAAGAAATTCGAAATTGGCGACCCATTTCACTGTTGAATGTGGACTACAAAATTCTAGCAAAGGTCATCGCCAATCGGGTCAGGTCTGCTCTGGAGTCGGTGATCCACCCTGACCAGACCTGTGCTGTACCCGGCAGGAAGATCTCTGATAGCCTTGCGCTACTCAGGGATACGATCGCCTACGTGCAGGACAGGGGGGTGGACACTTGCCTCATCAGCCTAGACCAGGAGAAGGCTTTTGACAGAATATCGCACACCTACATGATGGATGTGCTCTCCAAAATGGGGTTTGGGGAGGGAATTCGCAATTGGATCAAACTGCTCTACACAAACATCTATAGCGCAGTCTCAATCAATGGGTGGGAATCAGAAAAGTTCCAGATCAAATCTGGAGTCAGGCAGGGCTGCCCTCTCTCCTCTGCCCTTTTTGTGTGCTGCATAGAACCTTTTGCCGAGTCCATCAGGAGGGATCCGGGCATAAGAGGAGTGACGATCCCAGGCAGTGGAGGCATGCAAGTCAAGGCCTCCCTGTACATGGACGACGTTGCCGTCTTCTGCTCGGATCCTGCGTCTGTACGCAGGCTCTTGACCACCTGCGACCAGTTTGAACTGGCCTCGGGAGCCAAGGTAAACCGTGGCAAGAGCGAGGCCATGTTCTTTGGGAACTGGGCCGACCGGTCCTTTGTCCCCTTCACTGTCAGGTCAGATTACCTGAAGGTGCTGGGGATATGGTTCGGAGCTGCTGGGGCGTGCACCAAAAGCTGGGAGGAGCGCATAGGAAAGGTAAGACAGAAACTGGGCTGGTGGGAGCAACGCTCCCTCTCCATTGCGGGCAAAACCCTGGTCATCAGGTGTGAGGTACTCTCGGTGCTACTGTACGTGGCGCAGGTCTGGCCCATAACCCGACCCTACGCCACAGCAGTCACCCGGGCCATCTTCAAATTTATCTGGCGATCCAAGATGGACCGTGTCCGAAGGGACACCATGTACAAACCTCTGGAGAAGGGAGGGCGGAACGTACCCAACGCCTCCCTCATCCTGCTGGCCACCTTTGTGTCCAGCTGCATCAAGCTGTGCGTGGACCCCCAGTATGCAAACACCAAGTGTCACTACATACTGAGGTTCTACCTGTCCCCGGTGTTGCGAAGGATGGGCCTGGCCTCATTGCCGCGGAACGCTCCAAGTAGTTGGACCGTACCGTACCACCTGTCCTTTGTGGAAAAGTTTTTGAAGGAAAACACCTTTGACCACAAGGCAATGAAGCAGTGGTCAGCACGTAATGTCCTCGAGGCCCTCAGGGAAAAGGAGACCGTGGAGGACGTTGGATGGTTCCCTGAGCAGACTGCCAGAGTCATCTGGCAGAACGCCTCATCACCAGAACTTTCAAACAAGCACCAAGACCTAGCTTGGCTGGTGGTGAGAAGGGCCCTCCCTGTCAGATTCTTCATGCACACCCGAAGGCTCTGCACCAATGCACGCTGCCCTCGGAGTGGCTGTGGGGGAAATGAGACGGTCACACACCTCCTTGTGGAATGTGCCTTTGCAAAGAAGGTCTGGAGAGAGATGCAGTGGTATTTGTCAAGGTTTATCCCAAACAGATCTGTGACACAGGACTCTGTGCTCTACGGACTGTTTCCAGGGACACACACCGAGACAAATATCAACTGCTGCTGGAAGGTCATCAACTCGGTAAAAGACGCTCTTTGGTCTGCCCGAAACTTGCTGATCTTCCAGTGCAAAGAATTGTCCTCGACCGAGTGTTGCAGACTGGCACATTCCAAGGTCCAGGACTACGTGCTGAGGGACGCACTCAAGCTTGGGGCAGCTGCCGCCAAGGCGCAATGGGGAAAGACCACTGTGTAAAGTCTTTCCAGCAAATGTACACCGAGGGGCGCGTAACAGTGTAAAGCCCCTCGGTCGGGGCAACCAACACTCCAATGTATAAAACAAACATGCCACTGTAAATATTTCAGAAGGAATTGTAATGTAAAGAGTGATATGTGTACGACAATATCAAAAGTGAATGAAAGAAAGTCAAGGCAACATGTAACCCTGCCGGAAATGTACAGTCAAGACAATTTGAAATGTTTCTGTAATGCTCATGATAAATTTTTATGAATAAAGTATATTTTTTTGAAAAAAAAAAAAAAAAAATGCGTGTACCAGTCGGTGTATTTCCGCGGGGTTTCCGTTCTCCGCGCCGACCCTGGACAATATGGCGGAGCCCTACAGGGGCCCGGCGTGGAGGAAAGAAGGCCCCCACGGAACCAGCCCGCCTGCACCGTGCTCTTTCCCCCCCCCCCCCCTCCTCCTCTCAGGGCGGCCCCCGCATGCTTACCTGCCAGGTCCCGCCGTATGTGAGGCGAGACTGGGCAAAACCTGACGGCCACTCGGCCCATTGGGGCCCGGAGAATTGCTGGAGGGGCCGCTGTCAACGGCCCCTGACCGGCGTGGTGGGAAACCCGCCGGTCCCCGAATAGTTGCGCCGGAGAATAGGGCAGCCGGCAGCAGGGTGGGATTTGCGCCTCCCCCGGGGATTCTCTGACCCGGCGCAGGGTCGGAGAATCCCGGCCATGGTCTTTAACGCCAGAAAAACTGGCGTCAAAAGGCCACAGATTCACAGCCTTGCAGGAGGCGAGGAGGCAGCTGCCGTGGAACTTGCAGCTCCAGCTGCTGGTACGGCCCCCTGCACTTACGGGTCAGAGGCCGCGCATGCGCACTGCGGCGGCCTCCCGCGTCCGCACCATGCTCCATGGCGGACTCAGATTGTGGAGCTGGACCTCGGAAAGATCGGCCGCTCGCACAACCCGGACCACCCGCACAAAAAAAGCCCAGTCCCGAATGAGGCCCCCCTCCGTTCGACACGCCCCCTACTGTGCCGCCATGTGGGTATCACGGATGGTGGGAGCATGAGAGGTCCACGCCGTCGGGAATTCGGCCGGTTGAGGACAGAGAATAGTGGGGCGGCCCTCAGTAATGGCCTCAGGTGGTGGATAATTGGCGCGGAGTACTCCCGGTGTACGCCGTTTTTTGGTGGGGGGGGGGGAGAATCGCTGAACCGGCGCCGGTCCCAATTTCATGCGGGAAACTGGATTCTCCGCCCCATCGCCGAACGTGATTTTGGCATCGGTGTGTGGAGAACGCAGCCCGACATCTCTGACAGTGCAGCATTCTCTCAATACTGCAATGGGATTGTCAACCTCGGTTGTTGTGCTCATGTCCTGGACGGCACACAGCCATACCTGACCCAAGGCAAGAAGGCCTTGCATTCCATTGAATATTGCCGTGTAAATTTTAATATACCTATGGTGATAGTCAGTTTGGTACCTGAATACATTTCATAACTGAAAACAATTAGTCCCATTAGCATTAATATATGTGAGATTAAAAGAGTAAATTGAGTGGTTCTGCAGCATCTCATCCTGTTGTCATAAGAACATAATAAATAGGGGCAGGAGTAGTGAAAAAATGTTCTCCATCTCAGTCTTAAATGGCTGACCCCTTATCCTGACACTATGTCCCCTAGTTCTAGAGTCTCCAGCCAGGGAAGGACAGCACCTCAGCATCTAACTTCTCAGCCGTCTTAGAATTTTGTATGTTTCAATGAGATCACCTCCTATCAATGTTCTATCCAAGCTGCACAGCGACACAGCCCTGCACAGGCTGTGTACAAGTTGTCCCTTTTAAGTTGCTGTGCAAATTAATTTAAAGGGACTACACACATTGCCAGGTGCCCTCCCCTCACCCGCCAAAAAAAATAGAGGGTACATTGCCCCTCATTCTTCTAAATTCCAAAGAGTATAGTCCCATTCTACTCTATCTATCCTCAGAGGACAGCCCTGTCATCCCAGAAATCAACCTAGTTCATAATTTAAACCACATAGAATTCATATGTCATATTAACATTGCCAATGGGATCCAGAAATCGCAGCTGTTGAAAATAAGTCCTGTACAGGGACAGAGCAGATAATCAGCCGGGATCTATTTGATCCCAAGTGTGCAGACCCAGCAGGTGTTCCGAGAGAGGAAATCGGAAAGAGGAATTGTAGTGAAATGTGGGACTATTTGAGGACTGATACTTTCACCAAAAGCAGAAAGGAATTCTCTGTGTTAATGACCTGCAGCCCTACTATTATGATTTTGCAAAGTAATGCTGTTTTAGCCCAAAAATGTTTTGATTGTAATCCTATGTAAAATGGCTGCGTTTGATATGCGTGGGGGGAGAGACGAAATGATGGAAGTTATATGTTATCTGAAAAATTCAAACAATCTTTTATCTGACGTAGCATTTCTTCCATCACCGTAACAACCTGGACCTCAGTGCCGTGATCAAAGAAGCATACCACCTCATGGATACCACACCTGAGGACATCCACCCCAAGCGCATGTTGGATGACTTTGTACCATTAACCAAAGGACAGTATCCAATATTTAACAAATATCCAAAGTTTGTTGCTGACTACCAGACAAAAGAACGAGAGAGAATCTGGCATGAGGAGTTGGAATATTTAAAAGAAAGGTAAACATAAAGTGGCGATTAGAAGTTTTGTTTTCTCCACATTTCTTTTATTACAGGTAAATGTAGACTCTAGATTTGTACATTTCCAATGCAGATTTAGCATTGGTACGAAAACAATTTCAGTTTCACGTGGACACTAAACCTGTGTGGTGTTTCACTGTTAATGCTTTCCTCCAGAGAACATAATACTCATCTCAGTTTGGCCTTGTCTGCATTCAGGCTGCATTGTGTTGTAGCTGCAACATTGATGTAAACTGAACCTACCGTGCTGTGATGTTATAGTTGTCCACTGATGGCTTTTTTGGGGGTGGAGGAAAGAGTTTTGAGTTTACCACTCCCCTTAGTGCGATGAAGTGCTTCCTGCCATCACCCCTGATGCTAATTGTAAGGTTATGCCCCCCTTGCTCTGTACACTCCTATCCCCTGATAAATTCAGGCTTATATCAGTGCTTAGAAGACGTTAAGATGCCAGGTGGCCTAGGCTAGCCTTGAGTGTAAATGTTTAAACAACAATTCTAACTGATGCTTAAGATGGTTACAAGACTGCACAGGTTGTAGATTGATGGATTTTTGTTGGGTTGGGGTGTTAAGGGTTTCTAAACCAAAGTGGGTAAATAGAATTAAAATGTATATTAGCTACGATCTAATCGGGGCGGCTCGTGGCGCAGTGATTAACCCTGGGACTACGGCGCTGAGGACTCCGGTTCGAATTCCGGCCCTGGATCACTCTCCGTTTGCACATTCTCCCTGTTTCTGCGTGGTTCTCACCCCCACAACCCAAAGATGTGCAGGTTAGGTGGATTGCCACGCTAAATTGCCCCTTGATTAGAAAAAAACAATTGGGTATTCTAAATTTATTTTTAAAAAGCGGAATTGTGGAATAGGCTCAAGCGGCCTTCTCCTGTTCCTATGCAAATGGACGAGCTCTCATTTTTTTGCACAATTACTTGGTAATTGGTTCTTCTGCTAAAGGTCCAGCTGAAACATTGTGCTAACTGACTCATTTATTTTTGCTCTGGTGGCCTGCTCAGGCAGTTAGCACACGGACTGCACGCTGAAAGTGTCAAGAGGCAGGCGGAGAATGCAGCCTGGTACCGGCAGCAGCAGTTACTCCAAGAAGCTGAGGAGCAGAGGAGAAAGATTCTCCTTGAAGAGGAACAAAAACTTGTAGAACAGAGAGTAAGGTAATCTACACCAGTGTTCTTACTTTGGAATAGCTCACGTTATTGTAAATACAGCCATGATATGGAATAGTAATTGTTGGAAAACCTATCCCCGGTGTATTTTATGTTTGGTCTGTCACATGTCTACCTACCCGAAATTCTCACTGCAATTGATGCACTTGATAGTGTGCCATAATAGTTGGATTATCTGCCACCTGTGTATATATTTTAATCCAGTTTGCATACTGCTTTTATTCAGGTGCTATCACAAGGGTTGCTGCATGTTCTGTATTCTTATTTACAGTGGAAATACTTTTGGAATTCTTGACTCTTGAGAAGGTCAAATTTGAACTGAGGGGAAGGATGGAGGGGTTCTACAACTCATTATTCATTATGCACTTTTGAGAATTGTATTACATCGAACATTGGGGGGGGGGGTAACTGTATGTGTTAATGGTGACTATGGGTGATTCCTGATTCCTTTTTGTTATTTGTTTATGTTAACATGCGGGCTGCTGTTTGGGGGTTTGGTAGGTGGATGGGATTGTTGTTATTGATATGGGGATTGACACTGCATTCGTTACTAATTATTGTTTATTGTTGGTGGGTGTAAATTTGGGAGAAAATGTGAAAAAGGAGAATAAAAATATTTATTTTAAAAAAAAAAAAGACTCCAGAAGAATTTTACCCAGCTTTTCTTTAATCGTAGCATACGATCTTTTATCTGCACCTGAAAAGATAGAGAGATTTAAATTCTCAGCTGATAGACAGCGCCTCCACCAGTGCAGCACTATCTCCATACTGCGCTGGGAGTGTAAGACTCAAATTTGTACTCAAGTCCCTAAAGTGGGGCTTGGACCAACAACCTTCTGACTCAAGCGGCAAGAGTGCTACCCACTGAGCCACGGCTGTCACTTGACTCGGCCATTTAGCCTATTGATATTACTAATACCCCACTGGTTACAATAAGGATGAAATCAAGCTCTTACATTTGTTCATTGATGAAAGTAAATGGACAAATTAGTATTGATGGTAAGTAACTCAAAGGTCCATTTTAAATGCAATTCTAAACATTAATCTGTTGCAAATTATAGGAACCTAGGCAGCATTTTTCCTTTATTTAATATTATATTCCTTCCCTTAAGACTTGCGGCTATGAAGCGTGAATTGAAGGTAAAAGAACTTCAAGTCTTGGATGCAGCACACAGGCGCTTCCTGAAGCATCAGCAGGAACAACAGAAATCTGAATTAAGGAGGCTTGATGATGAGATTGATAGGAAGGTCCGTGTGATTACTTTTACATTCATTTCAGTTAACATTCATTTGTGTGCGAAACTTGACCTAGTACATTTTGTTAGTCTGTCTTTATAAAGTCTTGTTTTCCAACATTATGACTATTCGCTCCATTTTCTAACTTCCAACTTTCCGAGAATTTCCTGGGTAGGTTGCCACCTTGCTCCCAAGCCTTTGCTGCTCGATGAACCAGCTACGAGAAGGTATATTTTATTCCCCCCACAGATTTGAATACAAATGTAAAGATTGGTTGGTCTGGCTGTTCATAGTCTGCACACAATGAATAACTCTCTGTGGTTTTATTACCAAAGTCCAGCTACAAAAGCTAGTTACAATTTTTTATAAACTTACAAATATTCAAAATATCATCCTTGTCTTCAACTCCCTCCCTGACCTCACCCTCCTTATCTCTTTAACCTCCTCCACCCCACAACCCTCCCAAGATACTGTGTTTCGCCAAATGCGGCTTCTTAATCATTATTGATTGTTATTGCTTAGCCATTATTGACTCTGCCTTCAGCTGCCAAGACTCTACCCTCTGGAATTCTCTCCCTAAACTTCCCTACCTCTCCTTTTGGGGTACATCTCTTTTCTCCTTTTGGGGTACTCCCAAAAAGCTTTTTTTGATCAAACGTTTGCTCACCTATCATAATATATCCTTATGTGGCTCATTTATCATATTTTATTTCATACTCTCCTTGAAACAGTTTATTATATTTTAAAGCACTATACAAATACAAGCTGTGTGGTCCCACTTCGACTTTTCCCTTTGTAAACATAGTGATATTCTGCATAGAGAAAGAATTTGTTGCAGTGTTATTGTGTATTATACTTTCCCAACTTATCTTGAATTGTGCATTTCTGCCCACACCGTTCATCAATTTATCAAACAGATCAAAGAGTACTATTTATTAACCTGCTTCCAGTAGCTGCCCCCCTCCCCACCTAACCAAACTCCTGTTGTTTCATGTGTGTTGGTGCTGGTGTTTTATTGAAATATAAAACGTCTCATATTTTGATTTCAGGTTGTTCTCCGAAGTAGGGAAACTGCTGCCTTAATTCAGGACATTGATGTCAGAAATATGGAACTGGAGATGCAAAAGAAGATATTTGAGCAAGTATGCAAATATTCATATTTACCATATTCACTGTCTCAAATATGAGCACAGCAAAGAAGCTAAATTTTAGTCCTTCATTATTGATTTAAAACATTTTTTTAAAAAGCTTAATTGGTAAAAAGTTGAATGACCATTCTCTGGTTACGTTCAACTGAATAAATTGTATTTATAAAATATTTGCTCAATTCAGACCTTGCATAAGAGCACTTAATTACAGGTTTATCAGCTCATATGTCTGTACTTACTGTAGGTTGCGTTTATCCTTGGAAGCATGTCTCACCTTAAAAAGATGCCAAGAAGTGTATGCATTCTTTTTTTTAATTTAGAGTACACAATTCCTTTTTTTCAATTAAGTGGCAATTTAGCATGACCAATACACCTGTTAAGGGGCAATTTAGCGTGGCCAATCCACCTACTGTGCACATCTTTGGGTTTGTAGGGGTGAGACCCACGCAGACACGGGGAGAATGTGCCAACTCCACATTGAAAATGATCCGGGCCGGGATCGAACCGGGTCCTCGGTGCCGTGAGGTCGCAGTGCTAATCACTGCGGCACCGTGCTGCCCCTAAATAATGTATGCATTCTTGCAGCCTAAGTCACTTCTCAAATATTCAAAAGCTCATCCGTGTTCTGTGCACCGTATGGCGTGCATACACTCTGCGGTTTAGCTGTCTCTGGTTTCACTGAAACTAAAACATAAATCGTAGAAATTATTAAAAAAACAACTCCATTTTATTGTAATACAATTTCAGCAACTTGCCAAGGAGCAGGAGGCCGTGACCCGGGGTGTGAAAGGACACTTAGACATCAATTGGATCAAGGCAGATGTTGAAGAACAGAAGTTTAAGAGGATGCTGGAGATGGACCAAGTTCCCGATGTTGAGGATTATGAGGTACATTGTGTGGCGTTCCCTGTAGTAATGATGGTTTGCTATTGCCGTTCAGGTTCTTCCCCCAATTTTATTATACAGCAAATACTAAAATCAAACACATTTCTCACGATTGAGAGCTGCACCTTTGTGCATCACTTGTATCTTTCAATATGATGCTCATCTCAGGAGGCTGCCCACCAAATTCATCTGTCCTGTCCAATAGGCAGTAAAATGCCATGTGGCAAATCGCAGTGTTTACCTGAAATAATGACATCTTTCAATGCAGTATTTACTTTGCAGAAGTATACACAATGATCAGCTTAATTTACTATAAAGTGTCCGAATGAGCAATCGTATGGGTTATGGCAGCTGTTTTGTCACTGTCTAGGGATAACCCACCCTATCAAATAGTATGAACGTGGTTACAGCCATGGCATCGCAGTCCGTCAGACTGTTAATTGGTCTGGAAATCCTTCCACTACTTTACCAGTATGAGGAGTGAAAAGAAGAATAAAATTAAGTCAATTTTCTGTACGCCAGAGATTTTATTTTATTTTGCATAAAGCTGAGCTTTGTGTTAATAAACATTTTTAGTTAGTGGGCTAGTTGGGCATGGGGACAAAACTACAATGGAAATTCAGTTTCTCTCGTCTATCGGTATTTGACTAACATGCAAGAAGCGTGTCGTTTTAAGGTACTTAAAACCTACAGAGAATGTATATACTCTTTCTCATTATTATAAATTTGTTTCATTACTGGCCAGAATACTGAAGGGGATCCAGCCAAAGATGATCAGCTGTCTCCCAATGTGAGTTGGCAAACGCAGATGCTGAACAAGCAAAGGATGTACAATTTGGATCAGGAAAAATGCCAAGAGGAGTTGGCACACCTTGCCAGTGAGAACAGAGAAAGGGAGACCAGGCTGTTGCAGGCAATGGACGAAGTTGAAGGCAAACGGGTAAGTAATGTTAAGTGTGAAAGTGGAGCATATTTGTAATATGGTCTTTCTATTCACCAATGCTTTAACTATAAATGTGCCGTCTCCACCCCACCCCAACCTCTTCGGCAAATGACTAAGAGTTGATACTGTCTGAATCAGTCCATGAAGGTATTTATATTGTAGATGGAACTGTTACATTTATCCAGGCATCATTTTAATATAGATATTTTTATTTTGTGTTAATGATTCCAACTACATTTGTGATGCAGATGTGTATATACAACTACAATGAGCCACATGATAAACATACTAGAATTTCTATAATCATGCAGCTCGCATGCAAATCCTGACACTAGTAGCTGGTCCCCAACTCAATAGATTGTGCTTCCATGGGTTATGTGCACTGGAAAAGTACATATCTCAATTATATTAGCAACAGAGGTGCAGGAGTAAGCCATTCAGCCCATCGAGCCTGTTCCGCCATTCAATATGGCCAGGGCCGATCATCCACCCTCAATGCCTTTTGTCCACACTGTCCCCATATCTCTAAGTCATTGGTATTTAGAAATCTATCAATCTCTACTTTGCACAGTAGCACAGTCGTTAGCACTGTTGCTTCACAGCGCCAGGGATCCAGGTTCGATTCCCGGCTGGGTCACTGTCTGTGAGGAGTCTGCACGTTCTCCCTGTGTCTGCATGGGTTTCCTCCGGGTGCTCCGGTTTCCTCCCACAAGTCCTGAAAGACGTGTTGTTAGGTAATTTGGACATTCTGAATTCTCCCTCAGTGTACCCAAACAGGCGCCGGAGAGTGGCGACTGGGGGATTTTCACAGTAACTTCATTGCAGTGTTAATGTAAGCCTACTTGTGACACTAATAAAGATTATTATTAAATGATAATGACTGAGCTTTCACAGCCCTCTGGTCTCTCATGCCTAAGAGAATTGGTTTATTTTACACATACAAAACAAGCGGCAAGGGGTTTCACAATGTCTGCCATTTTGCATTCATGCAATAAAAGAGGGATAAGGGAAAGAAAAGGAGTTTAGGACAAAGACCATCTTAAAATAAGAATTATGGAGCGTGATTCTCCGGACCCCCCCCCCCAGCCGAGTCGGAGAATCGCTGGGGGGGCGAGGATTCTGCGGCCTCGAGTGGCCTTCCGTTTTCGGGCAGTCCTGTCAGCGTGGATTAGACCAGGTCCGTACCGGTGGGACACGTCTTTGAGGGCGGCCTGCGGAGTCCTCGGGGGGGGGGGGGGGGGGGAGCGCGGGGGGATCCGGCCCCGGGGGGGGGGGGGGGGGGGGGGGGGCACGATGGCCTGGCCCGCTGATCTGCAGGTGGGCCTGTGCCGTGGGGGCACTCTTTCCCTCCGCGCCGGCCTCTGTAAAGCTCCGCCATGGCCGGCGCGGAGAAGAACCCCCCTGCGCATGCGCCAACTCACGCCATTCGGCGGAGGCCCTTCAGCGCCGGCTGACGGGAGGACCTTCGGCGCCGGTTGGCGCGGCGCCAACCACTCCAGCGCCAGCCTAGCCCACAGAGGTGCGGAGGATTTGGACATTCTGAATTCTCCTTCTATGTACCCGAACTGCATGGAGCTAATGCTGTCCATGATATCACTCCGTGCTAGTGGTGCTTCCAAGCCCCATTTTCTGTCCACTCCCACGACTGGTATGTCCAGTCCATCGAGGAATCGTTGCATCCCCGACTCCCCTGGGGGTTCTGAGGTGTACAGCCCTTGGTAGAAGGCCTCAAAGATTTTGTTACCTTTTCTGGGTCTGTTTCTAATGTGCCTCTGTTGTCCCCGATTTGTGGCAGCCTGCTTTATATTACAATAATCCTGGGGACTTCAATGTGCAGGTGGTCTGGGAAAATCAGTTTGGAAGTATATTTCAAGGAAAGGAATTTGTGGAATGTCTACAAGATTTTTTTTGGAGCAGCTTGTGGTAGGGCCCACTAAGGAACAGGCAATTCAGGATTTGGTGATGTGTAATGCGGCAGACTTGATAAGGGAACTGGGTGCCTTTAAGACAGAGATAGATAGGTTCTTGATTAATAAAGGGATCAGGGGTTATGGGGAGAAGGCAGGAGAATGGGGATGAGAAAAATATCAGCCATGTATTTCCTCTATCTCTGTCTTAAAGACACTCAGTGATTTGGCCTCCACAGCCTTATGTGCCAAAGAGTTCCACAAATTCACCACCCTCTAGCTGAAGAAATTCCTCCTCATCTCTGTTTTAAAGGATTGTCCCTTTAGTCTGAGATTGTGCCCTCTACTTCTAGTTTTTCCTACTAGTGGAAACATCCTCTCCACATCCACTATATCCAGGCTTCGCAGTATCCTGTAAGTTTCAATAAGATCACCCCTCATCCATCTAAACTCCAACGAGTACAGACCCAGAGTCCTGAACCGTTCCTCATACACAAGCTCTTCATTCCAGGGATCATTCTTGTGAATCTCCTCACATCCACTATCTCCATAACTGCCACTTTCAACAGACCATAGAATATCAGTTCCCGGGGACTTTTCAACCTTCAGTCGCGTTCATTTCTCCAAATACAGCTTTCTTGCTAAGTTCCTCTAAAGAAGAGCCATATAGACTTGAAACATTAACTCTGGGCATGATTTAACTAAATGGGGACAAAGTCCCATAGTGAGCGCGTTTAACCCCGTGTTTCCCAATGTTCGAAGCACCGAGAACACAACGCTAATGAACGTCACTCAGGTTAGATACGGGGCCTCAGTGGGGAATACGCGGCCAAGGCCGCACATAGCCCCATTTTCTCATGACATAATACTTGACCTAAATGATATAACTGAAATAGCCTGTTCTCTAGTCGGTTCCTGAACATTGTGCTCTAAAAGAACATCCCCAACACACTCCAGAACTCATGCGTTACACTCTATATGCAGGTTAAAGTCATCCATGATTTCTGTATTATGCATGCTCCAAGTTTGTCTAATCTCCTGATTAATATCATGCCCCACACTACCACTATGTTTTGTATTTTATAAACAACTCCTACCAATGTTTGCTGCCCCTTGCTGTGTCTTTGCTCCACTCAGATTCCATATTTTGATCTTCCGATCTGTGATCCCCCTCCTTAGTAATGTACTGATCCCATCCCTGATTATCAGTACAACACCACCTCCTTTTCCCTTGTGCCTGTCCTTCCTGTTTCTGTTTAATCAGGGGCAGCACGGTAGCATTGTGGATAGCACAATTGCTTCACAGCTCCAGGGCCCCAGGTTCGATTCCGGCTTGGGTCACTGTCTGTGCGGAGTCTGCACATCCTCCCCGTGTGTGCGTGGGTTTCCTCCGGGTGCTCCGGTTTCCTCCCACAGTCCAAAGATGTGCAGGTTAGGTGGATTGGCCATGATAAATTGCCCTAAGTGTCCAAAATTGCCCTTAGTGTTGGGTGGGGTTACTGGGTTATGGGGATAGGGTGGAGGTGTTGACCTTGGGTAGGGTGCTCTTTCCAAGAGCCGGTGCAGACTCGATGGGCAGAATGGCCTCCTTCTGCACTGTAAATCCTATGATAAATGCCCACCCTATGGCACCAATTCTTCAGCCACGTGTTCAATCGCTCAAACCTTCCTATGCTCACTAACACGTGGCACTGGGAGTAATCCTGAGATCACTGCTCGAGGTCGTGCTTTTTCATTTCCTTCCTAACTCCCTAAAATCAGCTTTCAGGGCCTTGCCCCATTCATTCCATCCCATCCGTATAGATACCTTTGTGCACATTAAATACATCAAGGGATGGGGACGGTGGAGGACAAGTGCTGCTGATGTAGAAGATCAGCCATGATCTCATTGAGTGGCATCGAAGGGCTTAATGGCCTACACCTGTTTCTTATGCCCACCGTTTTGTGGATAGGGAGGGGATTCAATTTAATTTTGGTGTAACTCTAAAGCCTCTTTAATTTTGTTTCCTTGTGCAGTGGGATGAGGTTGTTGAAAGGCATGTTGAACTAAAAGCATCACAGCAAGAGAGGGCTGCCGCCGATGCTCTGAGACCTCTATTGTTGGATGAAAGGAGTCAAGCACTGGAACATGGTGATGATCTGTACAAAAATGTATTTGGTAAACATGCAAACCGTTTCTCAATGTTGTCAGAGACATAATTAAACAGATGACTGGTTCGTTGGCACTTGAAGGAGAAAGTTTAACGCTTCAAATATTAAATCTTCAGCCAAGCTGGTGTAAAACCCATTAAAAGGACTGAGGAATTAAGGCATGTAGTTGTGGGGGAAATCTCAAACTGGTTCAGTACTTTGGTGTTTAATATTTAGATCTTTGCGAAGCATGGCAAGCTGGCTTGACAGTCAATGCGTCTGTAATGCAAAGGCAATCAGCCAAATGTGAATCCTGTGTCGTGTAAAAATCCAGCCGGAAATAAGGAAGGTTCTATTTTTGTAGCACATTTAAGCTAAAGAATTTCAGTTGGTAAACGATTCCTTTTTTAAAAAAAACATTTTATTGAAGGCATTTTCACTGCCTCAGGGTGCCAAGGACCCGGGTTCGATCCCAGCCCCGGGTCACTGTCCGTGTGATGTTTGCACAGTAAGAAGTCTTACAACACCAGATTAAAGTCCAACAGGTTTGTTTTGAATCACTAGCTTTCGGAGCGCAGCTCCTTCCTCACTTGTCCTGTCGGTTTGTCTGTTTGGGCTGCAGGGGTTTGGGTTAATAACTAGAAAACGGCGGATGTTTGTTGGACAGTGGCTCCTTCCATGGATCGATTTCCCCTCACCCCCATGTCACTCCCGGTAACTAGCCAAGCAACTAGCGGTGCCTCCCACTTGAGGCCGCCACCTGCCACCCTTCATCCGCAATTCCCCAAGAACATTAAAACACACTTGCCACTCTGCACCCACCACAGTAAATTCAGCAGTCCACCCGACGTACACAACCCACATTGGCATCTCCAAAGTTCAGTATCCTCGCACATCTCCCAGTCCGTGGTGTCTCATAAATTCACTCGCCTCCTCCGGCGTATCAAAATAGAATTCTCGATTCTGGTGTGTGACACACAGACGAGCAGGATACAAGTTTCACTACTTGTAGAAGGTTGACGTGATCCAATTGAAGCCGGCACAATGCTTGGCCAACTCCGCACCCAAGTCATGGTAAGTCCTCAGCACGTTTCCTTCCCAGGTGCACTTTCTCATCTCCTTGTCCACCTCAGAATCTTCTCCTTATTGAGAAAACGAGGCAACCGCACTACCATCACCCTCGGCTGCTCCCCCGCCTTCGGCCTTCTCCTCAACGCCCTGTGCACTCGATCCACCTCTGAGAGAGTCAAAGATCCCCTCCCTCACCAACTTCTCAAACATATACGCCATGTACTTTGTGGCCTGCATTCCCTCAATCCCTTCAGGCAGCCCCACAATCCAGAGATTCTGTCTCCTGGAACGATTCTTTGGGTCCTCCACTTTCTCCCTCAGCCACTTCTGGCCCTCTGCCACGAGCATCATCTCTGCCTCCAACGAGGCCAGACGGTCCTAATGTTCCATCACCGGCTTCTCCTGGAGCGCCAAACTCTGCACCTCCAACCTCTGCTCCACTCTTATGTTTCTGCTGCTGGAACGTAACATTCAAGAAGCCCACCAGTTGCTCAATAGACCACTTGGCGGGCAACGACACCCCAGAGCCCTCCACCATCTTTGCCTCTGTCGCACTTCGAAAAACCTCCCGGCCAGACTGCTGCCTTATGCTCATTGCACTCCTTGTCTGATGCGTAATAAACCTGCCCCACCGGAGGAGCACTTCTACCTCAGTACTCATGCACCTCACACCAGTAAACAACCCCTAACTCGGGTGAAAAAGGACAAAATATTGCTGTCTCGAACGGGAGCCACCAAATGTGCGACCGCTCTCCATGGCTGCCATTGGAAGTTGGAAATGATTCCTTTTGACAAAAGAGCAGTCAAAGCACTCCCTGATCAAAATGATAAGCTGATCTTTCTTTATCTTCTATAAGCTTCTGAGTTTAGCGAGACTCTTCAGTGACTGAGAAAGACCAAGTAATGAACAGTAGGCAGAGGAGGAGCCCTGTCATTCTGAGAGTTTGAATCATACCGCACCGAAAGAGGCTATTCACTCCAAAATGCCAGTCCATCTGTACCCCTGGAGCCAGCAAAGCTCAGTAAAGTTCTGTTGATGTCTAGAATAAGAGTTGTCCTAGTGGGACAGACAAGGGGTGGAAGAGTGGGGTGGAATTAAATAACTTGAAGAAATGAATGAGAAACAAAGGGAACTCCTTTGTGTTTTTCAAAACAGGACACTTGATTACTGAGCAACATTCTTGTTCCTCGTGTGAAGTTAATACAGTACTGCTACAAAACTTAATTCAGTTGAAATAGTATGAGTTTCCCATTTTTACCTTCCCTAGTGAGTCTCCGTGACGCAAGCACTAAATGTCCAACAGAACAAAGAAGGGATCCATTACACGGCAGTGGAGAACAAATTCCTGGCAGTCTCTGTTTGAACAATGTGTCTTTGGACTCCTCTGTTCAACGTAAGTGTGTGTTAGAAAGTTGTTATTCTTCAGTAGTGAGCCCAAAGGCAGGTCCAGCTGACAGCACCTTGGGTTGGGCAAGGACGCAAGTCCCAAATCCAGCCAGGACAGGGGTCAGGGATTGAACCCCGTGCTTTCGGCACAAATCAGATCCACACCAGCAGTCCAGCTAACTGAGCGTACCGCGACTGTGACCATCAGTGACTTGAGTCCGAATGAAAGGTCGGCGACTTGAAAGATTAACTCTTCCTCTCCCGTGGAGGCTACCGGAGCTGAATGTTTCTGGCATTTTTTATAATATTTCTGTTTTCTATCCCTTAGCTAATTTTGTATTTCTGCCTCTCTTTATTCCATGGGCTTCAGTTTTGCTAACAAGCCTAATCTGTGGCACTTATTAAATGCCTTGGCTTTCCATTGTCCCTGCGATTCCAAGTTGCTGTTAGTTTTCACCTGGAGTATTGTGTTTTTTACCTAAAAAGTGAACCCACCATTGACGAACTGGCCTGTAATTGCCAAATTTATCCTACTCCCCTTATTTTTTTTAACAGTTGTGTAATTGAACTTTAGCCTGTTTCTTTTACTATATGTTCCATACTCAAGTTGCATCTGGTCTCAAATTCCGCCATACGCCTGCTTTCTAAAGGCATCATTTCACCTGCTGTGATCCTGTCACTCAGGATTCTTGCACAATGCTGATTCCTACCGTCAGCTTGAAGTGAGCATCATTGTACAGACAAATTTTATTGAAATTTTATTCATGCCTACAGTAAGAGTACAGAGAGTAGACTGGTGCAGCACAATCGTTTTGGACAGCTTGTCGTGCTCTGACTTGTGAGCATGCTGCAGCAGCACACGGTTTATGGAGCTCTTCCAAAACTCTGCTGCCCGTGTCCTAACTCACACCAAGTTCCATTCACCCGTCATCCCTGTGCTCGCTGACCTACACAAGCTCCTGGTCAAACAATGTCTCAATTTTAAAGTTCTCATTCTTGGTGTGACATTTAATGCCCCCCACACAACGTGATGAATTTAACATATTGGGGGGGCATTTAATCAGATGGGAGAGTGACAGGTTGGGATTCCACCATCTTCCCCCTTGCTGAATAAGTCCATGGTGGGTAAGCTTGTGGGTGGCCTTCCTGCCCGCTGCTGGTTATGCCCACTTAAGGGCCTCATCCCACTGTCGCTGGCCATTTATAAATTGATGCGAGGGAAAGTGTTCATAGAAACTAGTGGCTTCTTGTGGACATCCAAACCCTTCATGGAAATTGGAGGTGGGCATTAAAAATGGCCTAAATGGCTCGCACCCAGTGAATCTGTTTTTAGACTGGGCGAGGCCTGGACTCGCCAGCAAACCCCCATTTGCTGATATTGTATACCTTGTGTTGTCAAAACGGGCTCCTTTACCTGTGCACCACAGCAACTAACTGAGGCAGATACCCCTCTATTTTAATATATTTTATCAATTCTTTTACATGTGGAGTACACAAACATAAAAGATGATCCTCCTCCCCTTTTGCAAATGCTAAGTTTTTTAAAATAATTTTTTGTTTGATACAGACTTCCTGTTTGTTTTTTCAGATCTGGACTTGCTGCATTTAACAGCGTTTTTCTAATATCCAGGCCAGCTCAAATCCTAGCATAAAGACTTGCATTTATACAGCAACCACTTCCAGGCAGCCCAAAGTGTTTTACAACCAACAAAGTACTTTGAGGTGTCCGCACTGTTTGTCTGATAAGTGTTATTGTCCTTCACTTTTTTTTTAATTCGAAGATTAGGACGCTCCATCTGTTTTGAGTGTTGTACATTTTATCGAAGGTTCTCCTGCAAAGAGAGAAAACCATGGCCTGAATTTTTCAGATGGCTGGGTCTCTCTTCCCAACATTATCGGTGTTGCACAGCCATTTCACGCTTGAATGAGCGCTAAGTGGCTGCAGGCGGGACTTCCGCTCCTTACTGGGGAGGAGGTGCTGCCCTCGGAAGCTGCCGGTCAATTCGAGTGGCCAACAGCTCTCCAGTCCCTGCGGCAACAAGAGTTGCAGTGCACTGAGGAATTGCAGGAGGTCGTCTGAGACTGTCTCCCACCAGAGGCCAAGGTAAGTTCAAGGGGTGCCAGGGTGTGGAAGACCTGAAAGGGCACAAAGGGAGTGATCCAGGTTCTTGGGAGAGAGGCCGTTGTGGAGGGCACCAGACCGTAAGAGGACACGGGGCATTGGGGGTTCCTGATGGAGGCACCCCTCCCCCTCCGTCCTGCCTGAGATCTAAGTCTGTTGATTTTCCGGCTTCCCCCATGCAAACTCGACAGCCTAAATATTGAGGGTGGGCAGGAATTGGCCTGTAACTGGCCAATTATTAAGGGCCTCATTGGGGAAGGGCATGCTTCCTGCCTGAAGCTTTGCCCGCCTCGGTGTAAAATTGCAGTGTGGTCTGAGTGGGTGGGAACACGAGAGAATCCTGGTCTTTTAATTTCTCGCTCCCCGTAACAATCCCCTCCCGAAAAACCTGCCGGCGGGGAAGTGTGAAATTCTGGCTCATCAAACTGAGTTGTTGACCCTTCTCTAATACTGTGTTTTCTCGCTCTAGTATCTTTAGACAGAGGAAGAACTGACCTAGAAAGCAAGGAGCGTGAATTACTGACTGGAGTACGAGAACTAAGACAAAAACTCACAACGCGGGCTCGTCAAAGATATTCAACCAGCTCCCTGACAGACGGGGTGACATCTATTCATTATTAAATAAAGTCTGTCAAAATGCAATATTTATTCTATATTATTACTAATATATTAATATATGTTAGTAGTTAACTTTTGGTGTGATACTTTTTGATCAGATTGATATGAAATCAAGTTTTAATTTTTGTAGTTATGTACAGAGTGGTTAAGATGTGCATATCATGATTCTGTTTTTAAAAATTGCTGCTATTGTACAGAGTCGGCAATAAAACCGCAGGGAATTTTTAAGGTTGTTGAAGTTTGCTCATTTGTAAAGGTACTGTGTTCTCATGCCTGTGAAATTAAAGCTTTAATCCTTTCGTCCTACTCTGGAGGATTGCAGTGAGACGTGCTCGGTTGCTGCAGTTTAGGGATCAGCCGGGTGAATCATCCTTTGGGCAAGTGAGATTTATGGTAGTAGTGAATGAATTAGGCTTGGACCCCAGGACTTTACTTGTCAGCTGAACGGTGGCTCCAAAGCTGGAATCCCCAAGTCCAAACGGATGTTAAATAAAGCAAATGGCACGTGGTTATGGGTTTAACCTTTCTATGAGAAAGCTGTGACTGCTGATCCCCACAGTACAGGACATCCCAAGCAACTCCTCCACAATATGTCAACATTTGTAGTTTACTTTTAAAAAGAAACTCTCACTAGTTTTCAAAATTAGTCTTGTCACCCAACACATTGGGCACCAACACGTAGCAGCATCTTCCATTGCCTTATCTTCCTGCCCTGTACCGTGACGACAAGACTGCCCTGACACATCAGGAGCTGTTAACCTTCAAACCCCTTCCTCCACTGTCACACCACACCCCCTGTTCTCTTTCCCCTCCCCCAACCCCAAACTTTCCGTGCCACACGCTCTCGAACTGACAGCCCCACCCTTATTTACTTGCCTCTTCTCTCTGGGAAAGTTAACACCGTGGCCAACAAAGGCAGATTACATCCACCTCTTCAAGGGTTTCTTAGGGCAGATATAGAGAAGATGTTTCCACTTGAGGAGGGGGGGGGGCGGGGGGGGGGGGGGGGGGGGGGGAATCAAAGCCAGTGAATCCAAAACCGGTAAATCCAACAGGGAATTTGGGAGGAACGTCTTCACCCAGAGCCTGGTGCGAATGTGGAACTCGCTAACGCAGTGAAAAGTGTTTATGGGGAAATCAGGATATGAGGGAGAAAGGAATACAAGGACATCCTAATAAAAGTGAGATGAAGTAGATTGGGAGGAAGCTCGTGTGGAGCCTAAACACCAGCATGGAGCATTTGGGCCAAATGGCTGTTTCTGTGCAGTTAATACTTTGTAATAAGTTCCTGCAGATCCATCACAGCAGTGAGGGGAGGGAGGAAGATGATTCTGAAGAGGAGGTAGATCTGGGGCCTTCACCACCTCCAACCCCCCCCCCCCCCCCCCCCCCCCAACAAAGACGAGGAGAATGACCAACCCGTGACCTAATACCCCTTAATATAGCTGTCAATTGTTATCTGATTATTTGTCTGAAGCAACCTGGGCCATTTTGCAATGTTAATGTTTTAATGATGCAAAGCGAGGGCGGTACGGTGGCGCAGTGGTTAGCACTGCTGCCTCACGGCGCTAAGGACGCAGGTTCGATCCCGGCCACGGGTCACTGTCGGTGTCGGCGTGGGTCTCAACCCCACAACCCAAAGATGTGCAGAGTAGGTGTATTGGCCACGCTAAATTGCCCTTTAATTGAATTGGGGGAAGAAAAAGAATTGTAAGTTTTAAAAAGAAATACAAAAGAAATGAATGATGCAAAGCTATGAAAATACATGAGACATTGTGTCACGGCGATGTGGCACTATGTTAAATCTCTGCTTGCACAAAAATAATGGGCTCCATTTTTAGGGAGGGCATTTGAATTCCAGCTGGGCTTTATGGCACACTTTAAGCATTCACCATCGTTAATCATCTGAAACCAATCCCAAGTTCAAATCCTGAAGTTGTAAGTGGTCTGATGAGACTGTGTGTCTGCCCCACAGATTATAATCACCAAAATCAGGGCAAACCTCAACATTCCCCACTCCCGCATCCTCATTTGAATCCTGTCCATCAGCTGCAGCTCACTGAGCAGAACTGTCCGCTCCGAATCAGACGGTTGGGAGTTCAAAGCCATCCAAGGACGTGAACATAAAAGATCAAGGCTACCACTCCAGAACAGAACGTGAGGAGTGTTGCACTGTCCAAGGTTGTCATTTTCTGGATCAGATGTTAAAGCCCAGCTGCCCCCTCAAGTTTAAAAAGAAAAAAATCCATGCACTTTTTTTGAAGAAGAACAAAGTTATCCTGGTGTTCTAGCCAATATTAATCCCTCAATTGACATCACAAAAACAGATGAACTGGTGATAATGATGTGGTTTGTGGGAGCTTGCTGTGTGTAAATTGGCTGCTTCATTTCTGAACATCATTGGCTGTGAAGCACTTTGGGATGTCCTGTGCTCATAAAGTGCACAGAATGAATGAACAAGATGTTGGCCGGAATTCTCTTCCCGCTGGCGGTGCCGCCCGGCCCGCCTGTTTCCTGGCGGAATGGGGATTCTCATTGACAAGCGGCGGGAAGAGAAAATCCCCTCACCAGCGACTGACGTATCACCGAGAAACGCGCGCTGGGGAACGGGAGAATCCTGTCCGTATGTTTTTTTTAAAGTCTTGCAATTAGGAATAACTTTAAGCTGCTGATATAAACTCGTAGAATTACTTTTTCAAATTAATTTTCTATCTGTTGAGATTTTTAAGTAAAACGTTTTGCAAGTAATTTTCAGAATAATTAAGCTTTTGTCAGTTTTCTCTGCCCATCTTTAATTTGCTCTGTGCCAAAAAAAATGGTTTTATTGAACTGCTTTTTGTTTCCTGTGTGTCTGTTATAATCCCTTAGCGTGACTTAACTGCCTGCTAACATCACTGTCGCTGTGCTTTGGGAATCCCCACTAATGCACACTGTGATCAGTTACAGTATCACCGCAGAGCTAGAGGGTTAACGTTCTCGCCAGAGCGATGGTCGGATCTCTCAGACAAGACTTGCTTTGAGGTCAGCGGTCACACCCCTTGTTTCACAGCTGACCACAAACTCCTGGCCATTAACTTAGCCAATGGATAATCTGAGGTTGTGCATTCTGTGGTTGTGAGTGGGGTGGAGGTGGTTTGCACGTTCTCCCCGTGTCTGCGTGGGTTTCTTCCGGGTGCTCCATTTTCCTCCCACAGTCCAAAGATGTGCAGGTGAATTAGAGAATGCTAAATGACCCCTTAGTGTCCAAAGAGTTAGGTGGGGTTACAGGGATAGGGTGGAGGTGTGGGCTTAAGAAGGAGGCTCTTTCCAAGGGCTGGTGCAGAGACAATGGGCCGAATGGCCTCCTTCTGCACTGTCGGGATTGTATGAAATATTTCTAATTGCACAGTTGAGAAGTCTAGATGAGCAGAGACAATTTGGTGTCCACATTCACAAATCCTTGAAGGTGACAGGGCAAGTTGATAAGATGGTTAAAAGGTACATGGGGGTTATATCATTCTAGAACTTTATAAACCTCTATCAGGCCTCAGCAGGCACCACACTTCAGGGAAGGTTTAAAGGGTTCAGAGAAGGTTTTCCAGGAATGAGGAACTTCAGTTATGAGGAGAGGTTGGAAAAGTTAGAAATGTTCACCTCGGAAAAGAGAAGATTGAGATGACCGAATGGAGTTTTGCCAGATGATAGGTTTTGATGGTGTTGGGTCAATAATCAGCAGATTCTAAAATCATTGACACAGGATCCAGAGCTCTCAATCAGTGTTACTGGGAACCTGAAATCTCATCCAGCGTGATATAACCCCATATATTTTTTAACGATCTTATCAACCTGCCCTGTCAAGGATTTGTGAATATGGACACCAAATTGTCTCTGCTCATCTACACTTCTAAACTGTGCAATTAAAAGTATTTCCTTTCCAGTCTTGCTATCTTGAGGCTGATTCCGTGAATAATTTTGAAAGGAGATTGAACGGTACTTGAGGACGAGGAACTCTGAGCATTGTGGGCAAAAAGTGGGAATGTGGAAGAGCATGACTGCTCTTTCCAAGAGCCCAGCACAAGCACAATGGGCTGAATGGCCTCTTTAAATGCTATCAATTTCTATCAACTTGCCCCGTATGTGGTTTAGCTGTTTGATAATAATCTTTAATAGTGTCACAAGTAGGCTTACATTAACACTGCAATGAAGTTACTGTGAAAATCCCCTAGTCGCCACATTCCGGCGCCTGTTCGGGTACACTGAGGGAGAATTCAGAATGTCCAAATTACCTAACAAGCACGTCTTTCAGGACATGTGGGAGGAAACCGGAGCACCCGGAGGAAACCCACGCAGACACGGGGAGAACGTGCAGACTCCGCACAGACAGTGACCTAAGCCGGGAATCGAACCCGGGACCCTGGCTCTGTGAAGCAACTGTGCTAACCACTGTGCTGATGTGGACCTATGGTTGAACATGCAGTAACCAGCTGGTGTTGTAATTCACAATGTTGATTGGCATTTCATACGGATGAGCTACTGTTTTCTCTTTACTCCAGCTGAAAATTCTTCAATAGAACAAAGCACCTACATTTCCATTTTGTTTTAACTTTCTGACGGCACTCGTTAACATATTTATAATATTCAGTTCTGGGTTTCCTGTTACCGTATCCACTTATCTCACTGTTATTTCAGCACCTAGTATATCTCCCAGTATGACAATGAGATGAGCTGGATGCAAATGTAAGGCGGCAACTCCTTGACAATCAAAGGTGTTTTTGTAACCGATCTCTGGGGTGTAATGTCCAAGTGCTGGCTTCCCACATTCACGTCAATCAGTTTCTTGGTGTGAAGCAGTAAGAATATCTTTTGACGTTTAGCCTGGGTTTTCCCATGGGCTTTGAGAACAAACCGAGGTCGAGCCAGCACTCATCAGAAGTGCACCCACCGACGTCATCTTCCCCAGGGATGCCTCTTAATGGGCTGCCTCCACATTGTCTATCCATTTAAGAACAGTGAACTCCTGCTGCCAGTCCAACCAGAGTTCTGAAACCACCAGGGTGATGTGGGCGCTGCTCACTCAGGTCAGGAACCACGAGGGCACCTCAACGTGGAGGCCGCTGGTGAAAAATTGAACTTTAACAAAATAAACTCCACCACTGCCAGCGGCTGGGAATGCAGAGGCGCACCCTCCCACTGTATCACCTGTGGGCGCAGGTGTGAACCAGTTCTGGACAACAATCACATTGTAGAGGGGGCCATGCACTGGCAAATCCATAAGGCTCAAGAAGACTGCTCTTGATTCACGGTTTAATTCCCTACCTGCTGCTGGCAGGTATCTATACCCCAATCAGCGTAAAAGCACCTCTCTGAAAATAGGCCAGAGGTAGAAAGATGGCTGCAGACCATCTGGTCACAAGAAATCGTCGCCATGCCCCTCTGCCACTGGCAAAATCCAGTCCTGGGTGTCTAAATCCTACTAACTTTGGATATTGAATTTCAGTATTGGCTTTGCAAAGTTGCACAAGAGAATGCACATTGATGTCAATAATGTAAAAGCTGAATGAGGATTAGTGGGTATTCTTTAAACCGGCCTATCCCAGTGAATTCATCACATCCATAATCACAGCTCTTTGCTTTAATTCCACCCTCGCAAACCTTCAGCCTCAGTAATTCTTCCAATCCAGTTGTTTCAATGATGTGATCTGCACAGAAATTTAACAAAAATAATGGTAAACGTTAATTGTGTGTCCCATTACTTCTCATTAGGTGAGCGCTTGTGATGCAAAGCTATTAAAAAGTCCAGGAAGATCTCTGGTTGGAACTCAATTGTACTGTCTTGGCCATTTAATCTTGCTGGAATGACATGCAAAGGTGTTCCAGTTGGTTCTTGGTATAAATGGACTAAAATGATGTGTGTGGCGACATGGTAGCACAGTGGTTAGCACTGTTGCTTCACAGCGCCAGGGTCACATGTTCGATTCCTGGCTTGGGTCACTGTCTGTGTGGTGCCTGCACGTTCTCCCTGTGGCTGTGTGGGTTTCCTCCGGGTGCTACGGTTTCCTCCCAGAAGTCCCGAAAGATGTGCTGTTAGCTGAACTGGACATTCTGAATTCTCCCTCAGTGTTCCCGAACAGGCGCCAGAATTTGGCGACTAGGGGCTTTTCACAGTAACTTCATTGCAGTGTTAATGTAAGCCTACTTGTGACAATAATAAAGATTATATAAGCTCCGGAGGTGATGGCCTCCAAGTTTGGAAAGCTTCCAACCATCACTACCTAGACTCACTAAGAGTAGCAAGATGAAGTACCCCTGGATATGCATCCCAGAGCAAGTCCAAGCCTTCGGAGAAGGGGAGAAAAGCTGAATGTGGGGTTGTTGGAAAAATGGAGTTTGATGCAAGTTAGGATTTGAGCAGCAGAAGTTTGAATGAGTTCTCGTTGAAGGAGGGAGATTTTTTAAAATATAAATTTAGAGTACCCAATTCATTTTTTCCAATTAAGGGGCAATTTATCATGGCCAATCCACCTACCCTGCACATCTTTGGATTGTGGGGGTGAAACCCACGCAAACACGGGGTGAATGTGCAAACTCTACTCGGACAGTGACCCAGAGCCGGGATCGAACCTGGGACCTCGGCACCGTGAGGCAGCAGGGCTAACACACTGCGCAAACGTGCTGCCCAAGGAGGGAGATTATTGAGAGAATTGGAATGGTCAAGTCTGAAGGTTACAAGTTAAAGGATGTGGGTTTCAGCAACAAGTATAAGACCATAAGACATAGGAGCAGAATTAGGCCACTCGGCCCATCGAGTCTGCTCCGCCATTCAATCATGGCTGATATTTTCTCATCCCCATTCTCCTGTCTTCTTCACGTAACCCCTGATCCCCTTATTAATCAAAGTGAACAGAGACGGGGTAAATAGAAAAAGAACATAACTAATTTAAAAATTGTAGCATTTCGGAAAAGATTCTCGCTCCTTTTTGACTCAATCAAAGGAGATGAAGGTTTTACATGGTGGAGTGTGAACGAGATGACAATAGCTGTTATAAGGAGAATGTTGAACTGATTACAGTCTCCGAGCTTAACCTCACACAACTGGATATTGACACAGGTTGAAACATCTTTGTAGAGTTTATACAACCTCAAATTAAATGCCCCCTTATATACTTTATGACCTTGGACAAACTTTGGATGTTGTACCAATGATAGAAACCTGTCAGTGCAGACATGGAGGTTACACAAGTAATTGGTAAAGGAGTGGTTGCAATGAATTAAAGGTTTTCAGACAGCTGTGTGAACTGAACATAGAACAAGAATCGAACGTTGCACATAAACAGACATCTGCCCATCAAAGGAATGTAAAAGCAATTCTGATTTAATGGAGCGATCATTCGGAACTGTTGGGATAAATATATTTTAAACCACTAGTTCCTTTGTTTGCATTTGAAAGCTCACTCATTGGTCCCATTGCATTTCCCCAGAGCGGTGGTGGGACACACTGGATGTCAATGGAGTAAAATGAAACGTGGAGGGAGGAAAGTTGTAGCGAGTGAGTCTTTGCAACGTAGTCTCTGCCTATTCGGTGCATCTTTCCAAAGACACAATGTCAGGTGGAGTTTCACTCCCGAAATTCCTAGAAAAAAGTTGACCTAATTCAATGCCCTACAGGGGGCTAGCAGGGACCCGGAGTAAATCTCGCAGCTATAGCTGCGGATACGGGCCCCCGCACTTCCGGTTCGGAGTCTGCACATGCACACGGTGGTGGCCTCCAGTGGCCGCGTCAAGCTCCATGGCGGACTTGGACCACGGAGCCACACATAGGAGACCCCCCACGATCGGCCGCGTGCCCGAGCATCTAACCCCCCCCCCCCCAGATCTAATCCCCAGCCGCCTATAAGGCCCCCCCCCCCCCGGCCTCCGATCACCCCCGCCCCCGACTGAGTCCGCGGCCTCCACGCCAGCATCCTGACCGGCAATAGGTGGTTAGTTTCACGCCGTCGGGAACTCGGCCGGTCGGGAGCATAGGTTTGCTGGGCGGGCCTCTGTCAATGGGCCCCCGGCCGCACGGCACACTCCGCGGTCACGCTGATGTTCAGGGCCCGGAGAATCGGCGGACTGATTACGATGTGAAAGTGGATTCTCTGCCCCCACGCCAGCCGTGATTTTGGCGCGGGGCTGCGGAGAAGTCAGCCCATTATCCAAGCTCTCCTCCATTCCCTCATTACCAATTCAGTCCCACTCCCCTACAGTGTTCACAACTTTGTTGTCCTATTTGACCCGAGCAAAGTTCCCAACCTCGTATCCTTCCCTTCACAAAGATCTCCTATTTCTACCTCCATTCCATCCCCGATTCTATCCGTCACAGTTCACCTGATGAAACTCTCATCCATCCATTTTTCAACCTCCAGACTCAACTGTCCCAATGCTCCCTCACTGATTTCCCATTTTTCACCCTCCATCTACTCGACATGACTCAGAACTGCTGCCCAGATCCTAACTCACACCAAGTCCCATTCACCCACCACCCCTGTGCTCACTGACCAACATTAGCTCCTGGTCCAAGAAATGCTTGCATTTATATAGCACCTATCATGATGACAGGACGTTGCAAAGTACTTTACCAACAATAAAGTGCTTTTTCTGGAGTGTGGTCAGTTTTGTAAAATAGTAAATTTGTCAGCCAATTTGAACACAGCAAGATCCCACATAAAGCATCGTGATAATGACCAGCTCATAGGCTGGAGTTTCCTCAAATTCTCCCCAAACAGCAGCCGTTTTGAAAAGCGATTTCTTTTTTCGCAGACACAGGGAGAATGTGCAAACTCCACACGGACAGTGACCCAGAGCCGGGATTGAACCTGGGACCTCGGCGCCGTGAGGCAACAGGGCTAACCCACTGCGCCACTGTGCTGCCCTACAAAGTCTTGTGAATGAGCGCAATTAACAGAAATAATTTTGCACTGGTCACAGATAAGATGGTTCAAGACAAACCGGCAATCGAATAGAAATTCCGGGTAAATTACTCTCCTGGCGATGCTGAATGAGGGGTGAAAAGGACACTGGGATGAATTCTCCCGCTCTTCTTCAAAAAAAGAATGGGCAGAACAGCAGGGCGGGAGGTCAGACATAAACGTATAACGGTGACAAATAGAATGAGCGATAGTTAATGATGTATACAGTCTACAATGGTACAGTAAAGAACATGAGAGAAGTGGAAATGTACACATAGAAGAAATGAATCGCAGATACATTTGGAGAAGATCGCAAATAAAAAGCAGTGACACAAAGAAAGCCTCACTTGCTTTGGGCAGCACGGTAGCACAGTGGTTAGCACTGTTGTTTCACAGCTCCAGGGTCCCAGGTTCGATTCCCGGCTTGGGTGACTGTGCAGAGTCTGCACGTTCTCCCCGTGTCTGTGTGGGTTTCCTCCGGGTGCTCCGGTTTCCTCCCACAAGTCCTGAAAGACGTGCTGTTGAGCATAGCCAGCGAAGATTCACCAGACTAATTCCCGGGATGGCAGGACTGACATATGAAGACAGGCTGGATCGACTGGGCTTCTACTCACTGGAGTTCAGAAGAATGAGAGGGGATCTCATAGAAACATAAAATCCTGATGGGACTGGACAGGCTAGATGCGGGAAGAATGGCCCCGATGTTGGGGACGTCCAGAACTAGGGGGTCACAGACTAAAAATAAGGGGTAAACCATTCAGGACTGAGATGAGGAAGAACTTCTTCTCTCAGAGAGTTGTGAACTTGTGGAATTCTTGACCACAGAAAGCTGTTGGGGCCGGTTCATTGGATATATTCAAGAGGGAGCAGGACGTGGCCCTTGCGGCTAAAGAGATCAAGGGCTATGGAGAGAAAGCGGGAGTGGGATACTGAATTTGCATGATCAGCCATGATCCTATTGAATGGTGGTACAGGCTCGAAGGGCCGAATGGCCTCCTCCTGCACCTATTTTCTATGTATCAATGGGGGAGCATTTTGCAGACAGTGTTCATCAGTCCAATAGATTCAAGATTGTAATGGAAAAGGACAGGGATGGGCCTGAAAACAAAGTTCTAAACTGGGCTACGGTCGAGTTTAATAAAATCAGATATGATTTGGCTACAGTGGACTGGGAGCGGACACTTTCAGGTAAATCTGTGACAGGACAGTGGGACGCATTCAAGAAGCAAATAGGGAGAGTGCAGGGCCAACATGTTCCAGTCAGAAAAAAGGGTGGGACCAACAAATCAAATGAACCCTGGATATCGAAAGATATACAGAATTGGATAAGGAGAAAAAGAGAAGCTAATGGCTGTTATTGAGGGCTCAAAATGGCAGAAGCCCCAGAGGCTTATGGAATATGCAAGAGGGAACTTAAAAGGGAAATTAGGAGTACATAAAGGGGATACAAAAGGATACAGGCAGGTAAAATAAAGGAAAATCCTAAGTTGTGTTACAATACATTAAGGGTAAAAGGAAAACTAGGGAAAGAATAGGGCCCATGAAGGACAACAGTGGTAATTTATGTGTGGAGCTGGAGGAGGTAGGTAGGGTTCTAAATTTTGTGTCAATGTTCACTAGTGAGGGGGCAGTGTGGGTATAAAAATCATGGTGAAGGATTGTAATAAAATTAAAGAAATTTAACATAGAGAGGAAGTTCTGAGTGGTCTGCCAGGCTTAAAGGTAGACAAATCTCCAGGGCCAGATTAAATGTATCCCAGGCTGTTGAGTGAGGCAAGGGAGGAAATAGCAGGGGCACTGGCAAGTTTTCAATTCCCCACTGGCCACAGGAGAGGTGCCGGAGGACTGGAGGATAGCCAATGTGGCACCATTATTCAAGCAGGGAGGGAGGGATAAACAGGAAACTACAGGCCAATCGGTCTATCCTCAGTGGTGGGGAAACTATTGGAAGCAATTCTGAGAGACAGAATTAATCTGCATTCAGACAGGCAGCAATTAATCAAGAACAGTCAGCATGGTTTTGTTAAGGGAGGTCATGTCTGACCAACTTGATTGAATATTTCGAAGAGGTGACCAGGTATGTAGATGAGGAAAGTGCAGTTGATGTGATCTACTTGGACTTCAGCAAGGCTTTTGATGAGGTCCCACATGGGAGGCTGAGAACGAAGGTAAGAGCCCATGGGGTCCAAGGAAATTTGGCAAATTGGATCCAGAATTGGCTGAGTGGCAGGAAGCAGAGGGTGATGGCCAAGGGGTTTTCTGACTGGTAGCCTGTATCCAGAGGGGTCCCACAGGGATCAGTGTTAGGGCTCTTGCTGTTTGCGGTTTACATAAATGATTTAGATATGAATGTAGGAGGGATGATCAATAAGTTTGTGGATGGGGGAAGCACGGTGGCGCAATGGTTAGCCCTGCTGCCTCACGGCGCTGAGATCCCAGGTTTGATCCTGGCTCTGGGTCACTGTCCGTGTGGAGTTTGCACATTCTCCCCGTGTTTGAGTGGGTTTCGCCCCCACAACCCAAAGACGTGCAGGTGGATTGGCCACGCTAAATTGCCCCTTAATTGGAAAAAACGAATTGGGTACTCTAAATTTATTTTAAAAATAAATTTATTTTAAAAATAAGTTTGTGGATGATACGAAAATTGGTGGGATGGTAAATAGTGAGGAGGATAACCTTTGATTGCAGGAGGATATAGACAGGCTGGTCAGAGGGGCTGATTAGTGGTAAATGGAATGCAATCCGGAGAAGTGTGAGGCGATGCACTTGGGCCGGACAAACAAGACAAGGAAATACTTGATAAATGGTTAGACCCTGGAAAACAACAAGGATCAGAGGGACCTTGGTGTGCGTGTACACCGGGCCCTTAAGGTAGCAAGGCAGGTGGATATGGTGGTTAAGAAGGCAGATTGGCGTACATGGGCGAGGCATAGAGTTTAAGAGCAGGAAAGTTATGCAAAAAGTTGATTAGGCCACAGTTCTGGAATCCACATTACAGGAGGGATATGTTAACACTTGGAAAGGGCGCAGAGGAGATTTACCAGGACGTTGCCTGGACTGGAGAGTTTTAGTTATGACGAGAGCTTGGATAGACTTGGGTTGTTTTCCTTGGAGCAGAGGAGACGGAGGGGGAACATGATTGCGATGTATAAAATGATGACAGGCATAGATAGAGTAGAAGAAACGTTTCCCCTTGGTGGAGGGATCAATGACCAGGGGGCAGAGATTTAAGGTGAGGAGGTTTAGAGGGGGTGTGAGGAAAAACCTTTTCACCCAGAGGGTGGTGGGAGTCTGGAACTCACTGCCTGAAAGGGAGGTGGAGGCAGAGACGCTCAGAACATTTAAGAAGGATCTAGATGTACACTTGCGATGACAGGGCAGACACGGCTACAGGCCAAGTGCTGATGAAAATGGAATTAGGATAGGTGGTTGTTTTTGACTGTGGCAGACGTTATGGACCAAGGGGCCTTTTCTGTGCTGCAGACCTCTATGACAAGACCTCAGTCTAATACCGCATCCCAAATATCGTACCTCCGACAGTGCAGCACTCCCTCAATGGAATCCATCGAATCCCTACGGTGCAGAAGAAGGCCATTCGGCCCATCGCGTCTGCACCTCAGTATTTACTGCACAGGGAGTGTCTGAGAGTTCTGGGTGCAGTTTCCCAAAGGAAAACAACAATGTTTAAAATGTGCCCTGAGTGTTGGAAACATGCCAAAGGAAAAAAGTCATATAAATTATTCATTCTTATGAATTTATCGAATGTGACAGATACCCAATGGTATCCTGAGCATGCAATTATCTTGATTCAGCACTCGCCTAAAGGCTGGGCAGTATAATTCTCTTGTATACACATAATTGCATGTCTTAACTCATCGATTATTCTCACGTATTAATGCAGCTGCTCGTACAGCTGTCAGTGAGCTGTGGTGGTTTCTGCGGAGCAGGTCGTAAGCAGTCATCATGAATCTACAAAGTTACCGGAAAACTGACAGGTATCGGCCGATAAAGGTTGGCAAGATCAAGAGGCGACTGGAAGCGATGAAGAACCCTTGGATCCCACCACCTGAGTTCGACCCGAGTCACAACGAAAGCGTAAGATTGGCTACAGACGCCCTGTTGGATACGGGCACAGACGCTTACGACAAAATGTTGACTCAAGAGGGGGAGCTGAGCTTCCTATCTCCTTCCGAAATACAATACATCGTTAGCAACCCTAAGGAACCCCGCCAACTTGAGGAACCACCTTTAGAAGGGGGGCAAACCAAACCCGGGGCATCGGACGCCTCTTCGGACCCGACGGGCACTTACCTCCCAATGATCTCGGACAGCATCGGGCCAATGTTGGAGCAAGGGTGGCCAATGGCAGACAAAAGATATTACCTGAAGGGCCCCTCGACCATCAAAGTTTACTTTCAGAGTGAGAAGTCACAGAGCATCAAAAATATTTTACGTCTTTACATCAGCCAAGCCATCGAGGTAATTCCTTTGCTACAGAACAGTTCAGTAATGTTGGTTTGTCGTGAGCCAATAGTGGCCGATGTGTCAGCAATGTTAAAGGAGAATTAAGTTGTTTCACTGTTATTATTGTGCAAAAACCACCCCCAGCAATTTGTGACGAGGAAGTGTTATTCTGCGAGTTGCGAATAGTTATTAACAATTGGTTTGCATCGATTCACCTTTGGGCTTGTGTGTAAGGAGTCATCCCAGCCACCTCATTGTGAATGTCATGAACTTGAGGTATTTGGGCATTAATTAACGTTAAACCCGCCTCAGAAAGTTAGGGCTGGCACTTAACAGCACGAGGACCATCTCAATAGCAAGCTTTATATTCCTGAAATGCCTCTTTGACCCGGAAAGAAAACAATGAAAATTGTGGAATCTCATTCCTACAGCCAGTAAATTGTTCCAAGAATTTTTTTAATGTAATTTAAAAATCGTCTTACTTCTTCTCTCGATCTTTACTTCTCTCTCTCTCTCTTCTCTTCTCTCTCTCAATCCAATCTCTTTTTTCTTTGGTTCAATTCTCTTTCTGATTTGACTCAAACCCACCCAATTGCCTTCTCCATCCTCTCCCTGTTTCTTTCTCAATCTTTAACTCTCATTGCTTAAGGTGACAGAATGCTGGCTCCATTGTTCACTCAGGCTCTCGATACCCCGTTGCCCCCACCGCACTCCTGTTCAGCTCACACTCCCAGCATGTTACAAGATACAAATTTGAAAACTAAAGGAAGCAGGAACCAATTGTATGGAATCATCAGGAGACGACCAAGGTCAGCAAAACCCTGACCAAGATTGTCAAAGGAGGATACACGATGTGAATTGTGTTTATCATATTACCTAAATAGTGTTAACCCATAATAGTCAAATTCAAATCGATATATTGAATATTCACTTCATACCCCTGCATCATCAACTATTCCTTGACTGGACTGTTAAATAGAGGTTAATACTTGAAGCGACCACAAACGTATCACTTTTCAGAAGGTTCCAGATATTCCCTGATTTACGGGAATTAAACTATTAGATTAGAATTTCACAAACACTCAGAATAGATTGTGGTTCTGAAATATTTGTACCAAGTGAAATATTTGTATCTGCATCTAGGAGGACCTGTGGCTTGGTGGGTAGCTTCCCTATCTCTGAACCAGGCGTTCTGGGTTCGGGTCCTGCTCCAGGACTTGACTTCCAAGGAAGGTGCTTTCATAAAGGGCAGCATGGTAGCATTGTGGATAGCACAATTGCTTCACAGCTCCAGGGTCCCAGGTTCGATTCCCGGCTTGGGCCACTGTATGTGCGGAGTCTGCACATCCTCCCCGTGTCTGCGTGGGTTTTCTCCGGATGCTCCGGTTTCCTCCCACAGTCCAAAGATGTGCAGGTTAGGTGGATTGGCCATGATGAATTTCCCTTAGTGTCCAAAATTGCCCTTAGTGTTGGGTGGGGTTACTGGGATAGGGTGGAGGTGTGGACCTTGGGTCGGGTGCTCTTTCCAAGAGCCGGTGCAGACTCGATGGGCCGAATGGCCTCCTTCTGCACTGTAAATTCTATGATGATGCAGCCAAACAGGACGAGTGCATCAAATCCTTCCGAACAGGCCAGTGGCTGGTGGCAAGAGTGGGAGAGACTCCTGTTCAGCCACGGTTGATGCGGAGTGGCGCCCCTCAAGCTTTCAGCCTCTGGTGATAGGTTAGCAACCTGTTCTGGGAATTACAAGCTATGGAAACAGAGGGAAGTCTGCCTTAGTTCAACAGTAGGTGCGGGAAGAGAATGTGAATTGGAATATCTACATCTATCTGTTGATCTAGTCACGTTACTTAGTCATGTGGAAAGATTGGGGCTTAGAGGTGTTAAGATTTGATAGAGATGTTCAAAATCATGCGAGGTGAAGACAGGATGACGAGAAATTGTTTCCACTGGTGGATTGCGAATTAGAAGACACTGATTTAAGATGATTGGCAAAAGAACCAACAAGAAGACGAGGAACTATTTGTTTTACATAGTGAAGTGTTTCGGATCTAGAGAGCATGATTCAACCGTGGCTTTCGAAAGGAATTGTCTCGGCTCCTGAAAAGGAAACATTTATAGGGCTGAGGCGGGGAAGTCGGGGAGCAGGACTAACCGAGTTACTCTCGCCGAGAGTCGAACTGTAGTGAATGAAGTTTGGAGTAAGTTCTTGTTAGACAGGGGTTATCAGGGTTAATGTTAACTGACAGTGCAGCCTTTATCATAGTTTCCTCATCTCCCACTCTGCTTCTCTTGTCAGTTGTTCACTGGTTACTGACCTATCTGTCACTGGGGATAGGTCCTCTCTTTCTGCTCTACAAAGAACCATCATAGTTTTGAATGCCTCGATTAAATCTCCCCATAGCCCCTGTACCGAGGAGAACAATCCCGGCTTCTCCAGTCTCTCTGCATAAGTGTGAAAGTTAAACTTCTGAATGTGATTCTACCCGTCTCTCTCCCCCAGCTGATAGCTATTGTGATGGACATATTCACTGACATTGACATCTTCTGCGATGTCCTCGATGCAGCTAACAAACGCAATGTCACAATTTACCTGCTACTGGATCAACAATCTTCAAAATACTTCATTGAAATGTGCAAAAATCTCCAGATAACAAGCAGCCACTTAACAGTAAGTGTCTTGTCAGCGTTGCATTAAAGAATAAAATAATCATGTTTTAGCAGGGTAGGATACTTCTCCATATGTCAGCGCTCAGAGACGTATAATGATCGAGGCATGGGAGAGTGACCAGCTTTTATGAAGCTGAACCTGGTTAAGAAAAGTGACCGGGCGGCACGGTGGCGCAGTGGTTAGCACTGCTGCCTCACGGCGCCGAGGACCCGGGTTCGATCCCAACCCCGGGTCAGTGTCCGTGTGGAGTTTGCACATTCTCCCCGTGTCTGCGTGGGTCTCACTGCCATAACCTAAAAGGATGTACAGGTTAGGTGGACCGGCCACGCTAAATTGCCCCTTAATCGGAAAAAAAGAATTGGGTACTGTAAACCTATTTTAAAAAACAATCGGGATTTATTTTTAATTTGTTCATGGGGGTGGGGAGGGCATCCCTGGCTAAGCCAGCATTTGTTACCCATCTATATTTACCCTTGAGAAGGTGGGGGTGAGACGGTGCAGGTACACCCACAGTGCTGTTAGGGAGGGAGTTCCAGGACTTTGACCCAGCAACAGTGAAGGATGCTCAAGAGGCCAGAATTGGGGGAGCGCAGATATCTCGGAGGGTTGTGGGATCGGAGGAGGAATAATCCTCTGATATCAATAAACCAACAAGGAATTGGCGTGTGTGGTGTGGCAAACACAATTGCCACATTCGCACACTTTCTCAGTACAGAGCTGACAATGTGCCCGTTCTTGTGTCATTCACATATGAACTTTGTCATTGGATTCTCTCAGTAAATTCCCCCCTCCTCTCTCTTATGTGTCTACAGAACATAGAAATCCGCCATGTGTCTGGTCACCTCTACTGTTCAAAATCGGGAAATAAATTTTCCGGCCAAGTTCAGGAGAAGTTTGTCATCATTGACTGTCTGTACGTGTTAGCGGGATCTTACAGGTTAGTGAAAAATATATCGACCAACGTACATCATCGTGTTTCTATGCAGTTTGAGTGGCAAAAGGTGCTTGGGGTTAATGATGCCAACCCTCCAGGTTTATCCAGGAATGAGAGACTTATTGCAGCCTGTGACCTCCATCAGCCCTGCAACTCTTCCAAGATCTCAGATCCCAAGAGGGAAACCCTCCTGGATTTCACTGAGAAAACCCAGGGGCAAAATTCTCAGAGCATCAAGCAAAATCCATGTTTATTTCTAATCGCCTTGAAGTACCTTTGTCTATTTAATTATAGAAATATTGGAGTTGTGGGGGGGGGGGGGGGGGGGGGGGTAGCAGGGGGTTGTTGCACTTCAAGGTCAAGGGTGTTCACTTTTCGGTTAGCCAATGAGAAGGCGGGCGGTGTGCAGATGGATGTCTCGGGTGACCAATGGCAGGGGTGGGGGCGGGGCAGTTGGAGGCAAGGGGGTCATGTGACGGGACCTCAAGGAATGTGTCCAACAAGAGTTGGAAGCCCTAATCCATTTGTGACACAGTGGAGTCAATCCATTGTTGAAATATTGATTGGGTGGTTTCTATAAATGGGCCATTCTCTCCAATCGTGGTAGCCCACTGATATTTGGTGAGGAAGCATTGGTCTGCTGCTCTGTCCTCAAATTCTGGTTTTGTCTCTCTAATTCTCACCCGAAATAATTAACATTCCTGTTCAGGAATCTCTTGCTTTCTGACTCACTGTTTACTAATTCCATATATCGACCAACATCAAAGTCGAATGTTATTAAATGCCATTATTATAGATGAGCAGAATAAGAAAGAACCACCTTCACTTGGCAGTATTTATTGATATTTTTAATACTGGTCTTGATTAGATTTTGAAGGAAGTATTTGCAAAGACAAGGGCTTGTCCAATTAAAGTTATATTAAATTGTCAACTAACTTTTCAAAAATTGAACGAAAAAAGATGTATTCAATTTCTTGAAGATGAATTTAAATTCCTATCCCTTCTCGAATAATCTATCATTTCTCTGTTTGTCCTATAAAGCACGGAGACTCTAGGCGAGGAAATTGGGAATAATGCCACATGGAATACAGCCAGTCAGAGATTGGGAAACAGAGGTTATCCTTGTTTCATTTGATCAGTAGAGTACAGCTCTGTGGCTTTTCCCAGATCCTTTGTAAACGCATCTGCCTGGAATTCAAATATTTTATTCGGTACAGTCAGGCTAAAGGATATAATAAAGGATATAATAACACCTTATTGTATATACGAGAGTATATATTTATATAATGTGTTTAACATAATTCCAAACCATATGAAGAGATGTTAGGACAGGTGACCAAACACTTGGTCAAAGACACACGGTCTTCTCCTCTTAAAGAAGAGAGAGGTAGAGAGATGGAGAGGAGAAAGAGGTAGGGAGGTAGAGAGGTGGCGAGGTAAAGAGATGGAGATGTGGAGTGGTAGAGAGATAGAGGGATAGAGAGTGGAGATGAGAGTGGTAGAGAGATGGAGAGAGATCGAGAGACAGAGAGGTGGAGAGGTAGAGAGTTGGAGAGGAGAGAGGTAGAGAGATGGAGAAGTAGAGCGATGGAGATGGGAGAGATGTAAAAGAATGTGAGGGGAGAGAGGAAGAGAGATGGAGAGGTTTAGAGATGGAGAGGAGAGAGATGTAGGGAGATGGAGAAGAGAGGGGTGGAGAGATGAAAAGGTAGAAAGACAGAGAGAGGTGGAGCGATGGAGAGGATAGAGAGGTATATAATCTTTATTATTATCACAAGTAGGCTTACATTAACACTGCAATGAAGTTACTGTGAAAATCCCCAAGTCGCTACATTCCGGCACCTGTTCGGGTACACTGAGGGAGAATTCAGAATGCCCAATTCACCCAGCAAGCACGTCTTTGAACTGTGGGAGGAAACCCACGTAGACACGGGGAGAACGTGCAGACGCCACACAGTCAGTGACCAAAGCCGAGAATCAAACCTGGGACCCTGGCGCTGTGAAGCAGCAGTGCTAACCACTGTGCTACCGAGGCAGAGAGATGGAGAGGAGAGAGGCAGAGCGATGGAGAGGAGCGAGAGGCTTAGAGATGGAGTGGAGAGGCAGAGCGATGGCGAGGGAAGAGATGCAGAGCAATGGAGGAGACAGGTAGAGAGATAGAGAGGTGGAGAGATGGAGAGGAGTGATGGAGAGGATAGAGAGATGGAGAGAGTGAGGTGGAGAGAGAGAGGTAGAGAGAGATGGAGAGGAGGTAGAGCGATGGAGGGGAGAGAGGTATAGTGGAGAGGAGAGAGGTAGAGTGATGGAGAGGAGGGAGGTAGTGAGATGGAGAGCAGAGAGATGGAGAGGAGCGGTGGAGAGGAGAGAGAGGGAGAGAGATGGAGAGGAGAGATGTAGAAGGTAGAGAGATGGAGAGAGATGGAGACGGGAGAGAGAGGTGGAGAGGCAGCGAGATGGAGAGGTTTAAGGATAGCCTTGGCAGCATAGCCGCCAATGTTAGAATGATGAAAACCGCGGATGCTCAAGTGGTCG
The DNA here is from genome assembly GCF_047496885.1 of Scyliorhinus torazame. NCBI lineage: Eukaryota > Metazoa > Chordata > Chondrichthyes > Carcharhiniformes > Scyliorhinidae > Scyliorhinus > Scyliorhinus torazame. The sequence continues at coordinate 9,815,057 of NC_092717.1, forward strand.
GAATTGGACGGGCACAGACAGCTTGAAGGGTTTGGGGGCTGTTTTGCTTTGGTGATATTAGTTGGTCAAGACCCTAGGGAGAATTCTCATGTTGCCGTCAAAAGGCTTTTTCCGTATTCCTGACTCTGGCTGTCAGTTTAACCTCTCAAACGGAAAATAGCACCTCCAACAGTGCAGCACTCCCTCAGTACAGCACTGGGAATTTCAGGCTAGACTTCGCACTCAATTCTTGCAGTGGGACTCAACCGTCTGCTAACAGAGTGATTGACAGAATGATAGTTGACACCTTATGCTGCAAAAATAATATTAAAGTTTTGAAGTCAGGTTAGACTCAAAACGTTAATTCTGTTTCTCTCTCCACAGATGCTGCCGGACATGCTGAGTTTTCCCAGCATTTGCTGTTTTTATTAATGAAACAAATTTGCCTTCATTACAATCCCGGACCTGACCCCAACAGGTGTTAGGATACCGATCAGAAACCCTAATATTTAATTTAATTTGTCAGACTGTGAGGAAAGGATACTTCGCTCGATGAGTAATTTCATGCACAAATAGGGATATGGTATATTAAAACAAACTTTAATGGTAACACAGTATTACTAATGTTAACATCATAAAGAAAATGGCTTACAATTACCAGTTAATATACTTAACAATGACAATGAAACACTAACTCCTAACTGCTATCTTTTATCTCCACTCAAGCAAAACCCATCTTAAGTCAACATCCACTTTTAAATAGTTAGCCCACCCAGGAATACTTGCTGTAAAGATATGTCTTGGATAAACAGCTTTGCGAGAGAGAGAAATCCTTCAGGAACCAGCTTGCAGATTATTGCCTGTGTCAGACCAATGTTTAACCTGCCAGCCTTTTCAGAAAATGCCGTTCGGTTCACAGGCAAAATCTTTTTAACTAAACTGCTTGAGAAAACCTGCTGGTCTGTACACAGCCAAATCTTTAACTGAACTCAAACCCAAAACTGAAACTCAATACCTGACTGCTTCAACCCCTGGCTCCTCCCGTTAGCTACATCATCTTACTAAGACCAAACGCAATGTTTCCAATTATCTACTCCGCAGGGGACTTTCTTCACATAAATAAAATGCCATTAGCCCAACTTTTATGATGCTTTATCATAGAATTTACAGTGCAGAAGGAGTCTGCACCGGCTCTTGGAAAGAGCACCCTACCGAGGCCCACACCACCCTATCCCCATAACCCAGTAACCCCACTCAACGTTAATTATCCCTTATAGCCAAAATGTCTGTCTTTTAAACGAGGACTTTACTGCAGCAGTCACAAACACACACTAACCCAGGTTTTTAACCCTTACTGCACCAAATATATATAATGCAACATATCTGAAATCCTGACATTCAACACACCGTTGATTTTAGTGGCAAGAAATAGTCACATTTTCTTAATTTGAGTTAAGCTTTGATCTCTATTTTCCTCTTCTGTTTTTACAGTTTTACTTGGCTATCAGGGCAGGTGCACAGGAACTTCATCACTCTCCTTTCAGGACACATTGTCGAAAGTTTTGACGAGGAGTTCCGTCGGCTCTTTTCTCAATCCAAGCCGGTAAATGAATTCACCCCAACGCAAGTGGCGCCTCGCTCCTTCCCGAGAAGCTCGTCGCAAACCGGCGGTGGACGGGTAATCGTGTGGCCAGAAAGTCGCAATACACACTCGGACACCTTCAGCAGCCTGTCCAGTCACAGCGGGCCCTCAGTCAACTCTCTTCACTTCGCAAAAGACGAGGACCTTCTCAAGCAGAGGCACAACCCTCATCAGAGGCTGTTGTACACCCCACTTCTCCAGCAAAGGGATTATCGCTTCCTACTTACTGGCATTGAGAGATTATGCTCCAGTCCAGTGGACCGCTACCTCAATGAAATAACTAAGCCAGCGGTGAACTCCAAAGACATCAACGCTCTAAGAACTCAGAGGTACGTGTCACTGAATGTATCACGACCATTACCGTTTAGGCAGCATTACTTGCTGGCCGACACTAGACACTTGATCAACCCGGATCAAACCCACACTGGAAAATATTCAATGGAATCCCCATTCAGAATGAACAACCTTACCGATCCCAAGCTCTTCAATAATAGATATGAAAGGTTCTTGAAGCAGTGAAAATGATTGTTTGGGTGCAATTGATGGAAATCTGTTTTTGTTTTTTTAAAGAGTGTTAGGAACATATTGTGATTGTTTGAAATTTGGCATTCTTGTGTTTGCCCTGATGAGTGCAAACCGAAAAGCTTCGACAACATCGCCCTCTTTTCAGTAATATGGAAATATTTACATGATATCGACTGAGGCCGACAATCATTTTGTTTGAATCCCAAAGCTCTGGACTCATTATTTCTAAGGCCGCAGTCATGCATGACTCTCATGGTGCATATCCAATCTTTATCAGAGATGAAAGAGCCACTCTTTTCCCTATGAATCCTTCTCTTTGCCCCTGTGTGCATTTGGTTTTATCTCTTTCTCTTTGAAGATAATTTGTTTATGTTATTTTTAAAAAATAAATTCAGAGTACCCATTTCATTTTTTCCAATTAAGGGGCAATTTAGCGCGGCCAATCCACCTACCCTGCACATCTTTGGGTTGTGGGGGCGAAACCAGCGCAAACACGGGAAGAATGTGCAAACTCCACACGGACAGTGATCCAGAGCCGGGATCGAACCCGGGACCTCGGTGCCTTGAGGCAGCAGTGCTAACCCACTGCGCCACCGTGCTGCCCTTAATTCGTTTATTTTTAACGCTCGTGATGCACATCTTTGGTTAGCATGAGCAGTTGATTTCGCAGAGTATTCCTGTCTTGTGAAGCTCTGCTCCGGAGGAGTGGTAGAGTGCATATTGGCCCCAGCAGATGTCAATCTTGGCTCAGTGGTCACAAAGCTCTGTCACAAAGTCAGAGATTCAAGCCCCATTCTCGGGACTTGAGCACATAATCCCGGGAGCACTGCACTGTCAGAGGAGAGAAAACGTTAAACCCGTCAATTCACCCAGGCAGCACTACATGTAGAAGACCAAAGCAATTCGTCACATTGTCCGAGACAATATTGATCACCAAAACATACTATCAGGTCACCATCACATTGCCTGTTGCACTGTGTTTCCTACAACAGTGACCACACTTTTAAAAGTAGTTAATTGGCTGTAACGTGCATGTTAAATAAATGAAAGTTTAGTCTTTCTCTTTATCCTTCTGTGTTCATTTGTATATTGTGATTTTCTGTATTTTCTTCTCACCATTATTTTGGGCTGAAGTGTCTCTGTACGTGATTTGCAATTTTCTCTCTGGCCCCGTTTATAACTGTGATTGTCTCTCTCTTTCCATCTCTGTGTCAATCTACAATTAACTTTCTGTATCCCTCCTTCAATTTGTGGTTCTTGGTGTATCAGTGATTTACTTCTCTCTGTATTTTGGCATCTGCGATTATCTCTCTGTCTGTATGGAAGACTTTTAATGTGTAGTCAATCCCCGTTTCTCCCGGTTGGATTCTCTTTCTCCCAGTGTTCAGCCCACTCACTCTTTATACTCAGTGAACACCTTCCAAATCCACGGCCATGACATCTAAAAGCAGCAGATACACGGAAACACCACCACCTCCAAGTCACTGACCTTCCTGACTTGGGAATATATCACTGTTCCTTCACTGTCAGTGGGTCAAAATACTGGGGGTCCCTCCCTAACAGCACAGTGGGTGTACCTACGCCACACGGATTGCAGGGGCTCAAGAAGGCGGCTCACCACCATCTTCTCAAAGGCAATTAGGGATGGGCAACAAATGCTGGCGTACCCAGCGACACCCACACCCATAAAAATGAAGAAAACAAAAACATGTGGTTAATGTATTGGACACTATCTGGTCTGGCAGAGATCAGCTAATTTTGGACAGGTCTGAAATAGCCTGGGTTCCTATGGCTTAATGTGTTTCACATCGCTCGTGATTGGGGTGGGAAAGAAAGAGGATCCAAAAAGAAAATAGTGCCAACTATTTTAACCACATTAAACTAAAATATTGTCCGGCCAGCAGTAATGAAGTCTGGACATGAAGCTTGAGAACATTGGGAGGGGAAAGAAAATAAAATCAACGGCTTCGAAATGTGGGTCCGATGAGGATCCCTAAGGTGAGTTGGGTGGAGGAAAGAAGCAATGAGGAGGTACTCGCTGAGGCTCAGAGAACAAGAGAAGAAATGGAGTTCTTCAGAAATGCTATAGAAAACAGAAGCAGGAGTCTCTTCGAGACTGCTCCGCCAGTCATGATGATCATCAACCTTATAGGATTGGGAATGCCTAATCGCCACCGGAGGATGCAAGAGGCTGACAAGAGAAGGAAGCAATTCAACGTTAAAATAAGCAAAATACTGCGGATGCTGGAATCTGAAACAAAAACAGAAAATGCTACAAAAACTCAGGTCTGGCAGCACCTATAGACAGCGAAAACAGAGTCCTACATTAAAGACTGGCTTAACCAGAACTCCAACAACCAGGGCATCCACTATTGCAACTCAGCATGGCCCTTAGATAATGACTACAAACAAACTAAACTCAACAGGTACAGGCTGCAATTGGGAGCCATCCCAGTTCTTAAGGCATCCAACATCTCACCCTCTTCCGACCTATGCTGTGGTTGAAATGAATTGCAGACGCGTTTTATGTTACGATATGAGGCAATTGAAATATCAGTTCCGTTATTGCTGTACAGAATGTTCCAGAATATTTATTACGTTCGTTACGCGATTGTGATGAAGCAACTAAGGTGTGACTCTTCAGCCAAATATAAGGCTATAACCACACATTCAACTTCAAAATAAGATCTCTCAGTGACTTCATGTCAATTATTCATCTGACAAATACATAGTGTACCTTATTTTACAAATTATTTACATTAACTTTTTTTTCACGGGCAGCATGGTGGCGCAGTGGTTAGCACCGCTGCCTCACGGCGCCGAGGTCCCAGGTTCGATCCCAGCCCCGGGTCACTGTCCGTGTGAAGTTTGCACATTCTCCCCGTGTCTGCATGGGTCTCACCCCCACAACCCAAAGATGTGCAGCCTAGGTGGATTGGGCGCGCTAAATTGCCCCTTAATTGGAAAAAGAAATTGAGCATTTTAAATTTATTTAAAAAAAGAAGAAACTTTTTTTCTCAGACTACACTCGTCTGGTATCACATCAGGTTAATTGAACCACTCTGCAGATTATGCAGGAGTGATAACTGAATCGAACCCATGAACCTGAGGGAGAATATACCTGCCTTGGAGGTGGTACAACGAGGGCAATGGTTGATCCCTGGAATGAGAGGGTTGTCCTCTGAGAACAAGCTGACTAAATTGGGTCTATATATATTCTCTGGAGTTTAGAAGATTGAGAGGCGATCTCACTGAAACATGCAAGGTTCGAGAATGTTTTGACAGGGTGGACGCTGAGAAGTTGTTTCCATTGGTCGGGGAATCTGAAACACTGGAGGACACAGTCGCAGGAGAAGAGGCCGATCATTTAGGACAGAGATGGGAAGAAATTTCTCAAGGGTGGGTTGTGAGAATCTTTGGGTTCGAACTTCATCTTCACCTCCCGCAGAGTCACAGAACTGTTGTGGTGCAGGAGGCCGTTCGGTCGATCATGTTTGCAGTCGTTCCATCCTGGCTTGGTGGCATTCCACTGCCTTTTCTCTATACCCCCCGCACATTACTTGAATAGAGACAATCGTCTAATACCCTCTTGAATGTCTGGATTGAAACTGCCTCCTCCACACTTCCAGGCAGTGCATTCCAGACCCCAACCACTCACTGAGAGAGAAAGAATTTTCTCCCATGACGTTTGCTCTTTTTGGAAATCACGTTAAATCTGTGCCCTCTCGTCCTTAATCCTTTCACGAGCGGAAACAGCGTCCACTCTGTCCAGCCTCCTCATGATTTTGAACATCTCTATCGATCTCCTTTTAGCCACCTTCTCCCCAACAAGTCAAAATTCAGGAACTCCCTCCCTAACAGCACTGCAGGTGTACATACACCACATGGACTGCAGCGGTTCAAGAAGGCCGTTTATCATGATTCAGCTATAAAATTTAATAAATGGTGGATTGAATAATCACGGTTTCATTTTTTTGTAAATTGCAAACAATTGTCTTTCTTTACATGGGATACGCTGTTTCCTTCAGCTGTTTCCTATCTTGATAGTGTAAAAGCAACTGAACACTGGGTTTTTTTTTGTGACAAACGCTGCTTTCGATTATCAGGTTGCTAAGGGGGCAGCAGGGATGGACAACAAATGGCAGCACTTTTAGCAGCATCCACGTCCCGAGACTGGATATTTCGACAGTGCCATGTTCTTCAATTCTTTCTCTCTGGGTCTGTCTATTCCACATTCCAATAAAAACACAAGCTGTGGAAGTGTGAGTGGCAAATCTGAATCCCGGGGACTTTTCAAAAACATTTCTTTTTATTACCAACCATGTATTCCACTTGAAAGAAAATGAATTCTCCGAGCATCTGGGTTGCGGTGATGTATTTAGTGGAGGCATCTGCTTTTCCCGTATTGATTAAGTCCTTATTTGCATTGCGAGGGCGAAAACATCAGGTTGCCAGATTTGGGGGTCAATATTTCAGTCCGTCAAGCAGCACAGAATCAAACCTCCCAAACAGAAACCCAACTCGAGAACCCAGTCGCTCTGGACTGGAGGCTAGAAAGGAGCTCAAATATAAACATGCCCTTCATTTGAAAGTGCATATTTTACATCAGCTTTTCCTAGCTCCTGTAAAGCAAATCCGTACGGGATGGCAGGAGATTTCTGAAATCTATGTCTTTGTTACCTCCAGGTTCAACTAGGACAATGGACTCCTGGTCATTCCTCCCAAGCTTCAGCTCATCAAAACTCTGCTGCCCCTTATCCGAACTCGCACTAAGTCTCTTTCCGCCATTGTCACCTGTGCTCATTGAACCTATTGAGGCTGCTGGGTGCCACGACCAACAAACTGACAATAATTTACAATTCTTTTACCCTAGAATACCTTAGAATCCCAACAGCGCAGAAGGTAATTCGGCCCATCGAATCTGCACTGACACTCCGAAAGTGCACCTTACCAAGGCCCACTCCCCTGTCCTATCCTCATAACCCCAACCAACCTGCAAATCTTTGGACACTAAGGGCAATTTTCTAACATGGCCAATCCACCTAACCTGCACATTTTTGGACTGTGGGAGGAAACCGGAGAACCCGGAGGAAACCCACGCAGACACAGGGGGAACATGCAAACTCCACAGAGGCCGTAATTGAACCTGGGTCCCTGGAGCTGTGAGGCAGCAGTACTAACCATTGTGCCACCGTGCTGCCCCTTATCCATCACCCCTGTAGATGTGAGGCAGCAGACCTAATCACCTTATCTATCACCACGTTTTCTAGTGCGGTGCAGCCGGCCAATGCAGTTTCCCATTGTGGGCACCCCCAAGTCGTCGGGAAATCCGTGGGCGTGAATGCGCTGACGGTGAAACGGACCATCTCGGCGACAGAGAATCCAGCCACTTCATTTTAAAATTGTTAGCCTTGTTTTCAAATCCCTCCACTGTCTTAACTCTCCCTAACTCCAGTTCTCCCCCAGCCTACAGCCCTTCAAAATCTCTGCACTCCTTCAATTCTGGCCACTTGTGCATCCCCAAACTTTATCCCTTCATGTCTGCGCCTTCAGATGTCAAGGCCCTAAGCTCTCGCATTCCCTCCCTAAACCTCGTTACCTCTTTTATCCTGCACAAAACAGGGGTTCCTAAACAGTAGGACCTGGCCCCCAGTCACAGGATGATTGTGGGCCTGTGAGCTCCGAGGCAGCTCTGGTGCTGTGGAGCTCGGACTGAGTACGGACAACCATAAGACTTAGGAGCGGAAGTAAGGCCATTCGGCCCATCGAGTCCACTCCACCATTCAATCATGGCTGATTTCAACTCCATTTACCCGCTCTCTCTCCATAGCCCTTAATTCCTCGAGAAATCAAGAATATATCAACTTCTGTCTTAAAGACACTCAACTTCCCGGCTTCCACCGCCCTCTGTGGCAATGAATTCCACAGACCCACCACTCTCTGGCTGAAGAAATTTCTCCTCATCTCTGTTCTAAAGTGACTCCCTTTTATTCTAAGGCTATGCCCCCGGGTCCTAGTCTCCCCTGCTAATGGAAACAATTCCCTACGTCCACCCTATCTAAGCCATTCATTATCTTGTAAGTTTCTATTAGATCTCCCCTCAACCTCCAATGAATATAATCCCAGGATCCTCAGACGTTCATCGTATGTTAGGCCTACAATTCCTGGGATTATCCGTGTGAATCTCCGCTGGACCCGCTCCAGTGCCAGTATGTCCTTCCTGAGGTGTGGGGCCCAAAATTGCTCACAGTATTCTAAATGGGGCCTAACTAATGCTTTATAAAGCTTCAGAAGTACATCCCTGCTTTTATATTCCAAGCCTCTTGAGATAAATGACAACATTGCATTTGCTTTCTTAATTACGGACTCTGACCAAGCTTCAGTCATCTATCCTAATATCCCCATTTGTGGTCAAACCGTTTTTTACGCCGCTCCGGCGAAGCACCTTGGGATGGTTTACTGTGTTAATGGTTCTACATGAATGCAAATTGTAGTTGCCGCTCGAGTATAAACTGGTCAGCACCTTTCAAAAGCACGGTGAGGTCATCCTCTGAACACTCACTGGCACGGGGGAGAATATGCAGACTCCAGTCACCCGAGGCCGGAATTGAACCCGGGTCCCTGGCTCAGTGAGGCAGCAGTGCGAACCACTGTGCCACCGTGCTGCCCACACGTTCCTCGAGTACGAATCCTTCCATCAAGAAAGGGGTCCAAGCTTTTGGTCAGGAATGTAAATTATGGGCAGCACGGTGGCGCAGTGGGTTAGCCCTGCTGCCTCACGGCGCCGAGGTCCCAAGTTTGATCCCAGCTCTGGGTCACTGTCCGTGTGGAGTTTGCACATTCTCCCCGTGTCTGCCAAAAGATGTGCAGGGTAGGTGGATTGGCCACGCTAAATTGCCCCTTAATTGGAAGAAATGAATTGGGTACTCTAAATTTATTTTTAAAATTTAACAAAATAAAATTTTTAAAAAGGAACTTAGATTATAAGGAGCTTCTTAAAAGTAGGAGAAACAGTAGCAGTGGGAGAGGCAACCAAAGGCGAGACAATCAGTGGGAGGGCAACAGAAGGTCTCAGGAGAGACCAGAACGGGTAGAACTCGGATGCCTTGAAGGGTTGGAGTCGATTACACAGATTGAGAGGGGACTGAGAGGGGAGGTTTCGTCTGAAATGAGGCCAAAGATTCTACCTTGAGGAGCCAGCGGATGAAATAGGCCATTCTCCCCAAGAACAAAAGAACAATCTGCATTAAATCATGTCTAACTTTCCTCTGCTGAAGCCATTCCCCCTTACTACAGATTGTCCCAAAATCACAGAAACAGTTTTTACTTCCGCTTTCAAAATCTTTTTATCATTTTGAAAGCCTTTATTGGGTCCCTTTTTAAAATTAGAGCCAGGTCATTCAGGGGCCATGTCAGGAAGCACTTCTTCACCCAAAGGGTTATGGAAACTGGACGCACCAAAAACAGCTGAGGCTGCAGGGTTCGGCTGAAAGGCTCCGAGGCACGTACGCACTGATCTACGGCTGGTGTGTGTATGCACTTACCCCAAGGTGGCATAGATACAAATCACTTCATCAGAAAGGTATATTAGAAAATGATAAAACAGCTTTAATTTAGAAACACGAGCAGAAAGAATTGATTTCATTTTCACCGCCCCGCTCAATTTTCCTGCAATAAGAATATGAATAAAACCAAAATTAAAAAAGATAAAAACAGCGGGGAGAAAAATTACCTTCTGGAACATCTTAATGTTGCTATCACACACACGGACATTGTTCTCCGCACCTCTGGCTACCAAGCTTATATCAGAGACTCTACACCAACAACTGGGCCTGGTAGCTTCATGGAGAAACCAGCCAGCTAGCTGGATCGCCGTGGGGGAAGTCTAAGGCTTTGGAATGAGTTCCACAGAAAAAAGCGGGAATTTGCTTCCAGACCAGTCAGCGGGATTCAGAAGCCTCGGGTCTGAAGTCGGCAGGAGTCAGGTGCTCGCACCAAGTTTGTGGAACGGTAAGACCAGCATTCGCTCCATTCCATCGAAAGTAGGCACTCTTGCCCGGGGTTTTATTTCCCTGTGGGATCTGCTCTTGGAGGCAGAGTTCCCTTGTTGTCTGCTCCAAGCAAAGGGTCACTTTCACAATCTCCGGCAGTGATCAAACTAGGCTGACATTTTGCGGGCACCTTTTTCTCCCTCCGGGGTGGGATCATAGAAGGGTTCGCACCTGAGCTTCTTAAACCACCTCTCCTCAAAGTCGGAGCCTGACTCGATGGCAACACAGGTCAGTGAGGATGAATTGGGAAAGGTTCCAGGCCTTTCCGTCTCTGCGCCATTTTTAAACCTGTCCAGCAACAGGTCCTCCCCCATTGTCTAAGGGAAAGAGGAAAGGCGGACTTAATATTATTTAAAAAAAATTAAAATACTGTATTCGTGATATAAATTTAACAGAATCACACATTACCAAAGGAGGCCATTTGGCCCATCGTGTTTGTACTGGCTCTTTGGAAGAACTATCCAATTATTGCCACTCCCCTGCTCCTTCCCCATTAGCCCTGCAAATTTTCCCATTTAAAGTTTGTATTTGATTCCTTTACCATGGTTCCTGTTGACTCTTTCTGGCAGTGCATTACAGACCACAACAGTAAATATAAATGTCGCCACAGTCCCAGAGGCTGCTTCCCCCTTTGAGGGGGGAGAGCTGACAGGTGGTGGTTTAACCTGAGGGTCACCACGCCTCAGGCAAGGGGCAAGGTTGAGAAGGCAACCTCAGCAGGGCGGGGAACTGAACCCCCGCTGCTGGCCTCGCTCCACATCACAAACCAGCTGTCCAGCCAACCGAGATAAGAAAATGTATCATTTCCCTCCCAGACCTTTGCTCCATTACCTTAAATATACAGTATTTGTAAATTAGCATTGTTGTCAAAACCCTTTCATGATCTCGCCCTTCCCCAAGTCTATAGTCTCAACCCCACAACCCTCCGAGACCTCTGCACTTCTCCAATTCTGGCCTCTTCCCCATCCCTGAGTTCCGTCGCTCCACCATCGGTGACTGTGCCTTCAGCTGCCTGGGCCACGAGCTCTGGAATTCCCTCCCTAAACCCCACTAGCTATCTCTCTCTTGTCTCTTAAGACACACCTTGGACCCAGCTTTTGGGCACCTGCTCTAATATCTGCTTAAGTGGCTCCGCGTCAAATATTCTTTTGTTAACACTCAGTGGGAGGTTTTACTGTCTTAAAGATGTTAAATAAATGCAAGCGGTTGTTGAAAATAGGAACTAATTGTCGCAATGGTAGGGTAATCCACTTGTCGTGTTGGAGGAGTTAATAATTTTACGCACATCAAAAGCATTTCGGTGTCAGCCACGGTGTGTCCAAGCTATCAAAGAGTTTTCAGTCAAAAATCTAAATTGTTTTTTTGTATCTTGCCAAAAGATCGGCTCACTTGGTTTGGGTAAGATGGGTAAAGATAAGCTGCTCCCATTAGCTGATACACCAGGGCACACAGATGCAATGATTTGGGAAAGAGCTGCAGGGGGGAATGTGTGGAAGGACATTTTTCCCCAGCAAGCGGACCTGACGTCAGTGGAAGCAAAGGCAATTCATGGTTTCAAAAGAAAATTGGATGCCCCTTAAAGGAAATACACTTGCAGAGCTTTGAAAAAATATTTTACAGGTTGTGGGCATCATTACAGGCCAGCCCCAATGTTGCCTAAACCCAATTGCCCATGAGAAGGTGGTGGGGAGCTGCCTGGCTCACCACCCTGACTTGGAAATATATCGCCGCTCCTTCACTGTCACTGGGCCAAAATCCTGGGGCTCCCTCCCCAACAGCACTGTGGGTGTACCTACACCTCAGGGACTGCAGCGATTCCAGAGGGCAACTCATTACCATCTTCCTGCCCGATTCGCTTTAGTATCCAAAGATCTTTTGACATCTGTCAATGGCTGAGCATCCCTGGATAGAGAATTCCAAAGGTTCACTATCCTCATGGTGAAGACATTTCCTCTGATCCGACAGGCAGCCTCTTAATCCGAGGCCATGAGCATTTGTTCTCGGCTCTCGAGCCAAGGGGACTGACCTCTCGGCATCTATCCTGGGGAGTGGTAACCCCACTGACTGGGTCTCAGTCTGTCCCTTTACTTGATCCAGTGATCACAAACACAGTGAGTTTCCTGGGGAATTGACACCTGAAGCACAAGTGGAAATAAATCAGTGCAAGCTGGTTAGAAAGCTTCCCAGGAGCAAACGTAAGGCCTCTCATGTCTTGGACAAGTTTGTACTCTTTTGTGTACTTTCAAATAAGCCGGACAATACTTTTCATTGAGCTTCTATTTGCATTGAGTGTATTCCAAGGAAAAAACTCAAGTACAATGCTGCCCTCAAGCAGCTAGTTCTAATATTACAGCAAGAAGCTCCCTGGTTTTTGGTGAGATGATCTGATTCTGAAGAGGGTAGTAATTTGGTAGGGTTGCTCACTCTCCATACCTCTGGCCCCTAACAGCAATATTGCGTCACCACCTCTGCCCTGTAGCAGCGCAAGGCCAACCTGAAGCGGCTTCGAATGAAAGGGCATTGTGCTTTCAAAAAACAAAAATGAAATTCCTTCGAGATGCTTAAATGAAATGCTTCCAGAACGGGCGAACATTGAGGCTAATGACTGAGCTACACCAAATGGACTGGCCGCAGTGTACAATAAACCATTTTATTTAAAGATCGGTCCAAACAAATTCCTGCACATGCAGTCTCGTGCACTACTAACTTGCAGCCTCACTAAAATGAACCATACTGTTTTGCTGACACACTGGGCTCATTTCTAAATGATCTGGTGCGTAATAGACCAAATTACACACACATGTTCTGGAGCCAAGAGAGTTTGATATGGTCTAAAAGGAACTGTACATTTTGTTCTGCCCGAGCTTTGAACTAGCCAACACAAAATAAACCACACCAAATGTGCACAACATATCCCTCAGTATTTTATCCTATACAATCATTAAAATGGTCTCCAACAGAAACAACACGAGAATGATTATACACGAGATAGTGGTTGTGATGTTTTCGACAAATCCAAAACAGATTTGCAATCATAAACCAGCTCTTCACGTCTCGCAGAAGCATTACAAAGTGCTTCACGCACTTTCAACTGCAAAAATCTCTCGTTATCTCAGTAAAATGTGGCAGTGGTGTTGCACAATGCTAGATTCTACAAACAGTAAATAAGATGTATAAATGTGTGGTTAATCTGATGATTAGCAGCAGGAGGAAGATAACTCTCTGCTCTAAGACGTTCACACGGTTAGTTTGGTGCCGGTTGTACTTGATTGACAAAACTGGTCATTGAAATGTGACAGAACGTCAAGTTCACTAACCAAAGTGGTGAGATTCCTCCCATCGAAGATTTTATCAGGAAATTTAGAAGTCAAATACCAAATCAGATTCCAGTGAGTCCGATACCCATTACACGCTCAGAAGATTATATTCTTGGGTCCACTCACCCAACCTCTAACATTGAGGCAAGTTTGAAGTCAATACTAGTGGTTAATCTGTCCCATGCTTGAGCAGACATTGAAATCAAAACCAAGAGTTTTAATTGCTCATAGATGAATGAAAAGCTATTTGGCCAAAGTTACTGCACTGTTCTGGAATTAGTACAGAACCAACTAAAATTACTGGAATTAAATAGACTCAGAATAAAAAGCAAACCCTTCATAACCATTAAAAACAGTTTGGCTTCACATGCCAGGCCATATCTACCATTACTTACAGGAGCATCTGACACTTTTTCCAAAGGACAATTGTATCAATAATGCAAAGTTGACTCAAATTAGATGTTACTAGATAACAAATATACAAAGAACAAAGAATAAAGAAGATTACAGCACAGAAACAGCCCTTTCAGCCCTCCAAGCCTGTGTCGACCATGCTGCCCGTCTAACCTAAAACCTTCTGCACTTCTGGGGTCCGTAACCCTCCATTCCCCTCCTATTCATGTATTAGTCAAGACACCCCTTAAACTTCACTATCGTACCTGCTTCCACCACCTCCTCCGGCAGCGAGTTCCAGGCACCCACTACTCTCTGTATAAAAAAGACTTCACTCGCAAATCTCCTCTAAACTTTGCCCCTCGCACCTTAAACCTATGCTCCCTAGTAATTGACTCTTCCACCCTGGGGAAAAGCTTCTGACTATCCACTCTGTCTATGCCTCTCATAATTTTGTGAACTTCTATCAGGTCACCCCTCAACCTCCACCATTCCAGTGAGAACAAACCGAGGTTATCCAACCTCTCCTCATAGCCAATGCCCTCCAGACAAGGCAACATCTGGTAAACCTCTTCTGCACCCTCTCCAAAGCCTCTACATCCCCCTGGTAGTGTGGCAACCAGAAGTGAACACTGTATTCTAAGTGTGGCCTAACTAAGGTTCTATATAGCTGCAGCATGACTTGCCAATTTTTATACTCAATGCCTGGGCCAATGAAGGCAAGCATGCCGTATGCCTTCTTGACTACCTTTCAGTGACCTGTGGACCTGTACACCCAGATCCCTCTGCCTATCAATACTCTTAGGGGTTCTACCATTCACTGTATATTCCCTACCTGTATTAGGCCTTCCAAAATGCATTAACTCACATTTGCCCAGATCAAACCTCAACAACGTCTCTACTTCCTACGGAAGCTAAAGAAATTCAACATGTCTGCATCGACTCTCACAAACGTCTACAGATGTGCCATAGAGAGCATCCTATCCAGCTATATTGCAGCTTGGTATGGCAACTGCTCGGGCCAGATCGCAAGAAACTGCAGAGTGTGGTGAACTCAGCCCAGCGCATCACACAAGCTCGCCACCCCAACATTGATTCAGTCTACACCTCCCACTGCCTCAGGAAGGCAGACAGCATTATCAGAGACCCCTCCCACCCAGACTTTGCCCTCTTCCAGACTCTTCCATCAGGCAGAAGGTATAGAAGTCTGAAGACCTGCACATCCAGACAGAGGAACAGCTACTTCCCCGGCCTGCAAAATAGTGCCCCCCCCCCCCCTGGCTCGGCTTGCGCGCCCCGGACCCCCCCCCACCCCCCCCCGGGCTCGGCTTGCGCGCCACGGACCGCCGCCCGCCGCCCCCCCCCCCAATAGTGCCCTCATCCCCTGACAAAGTCCCCCTGCCCGTGAATCGGCGCTCCTCCACCAACTGTGGCACTCTGGACTGAGTCCGCAGCCACCACACCAAGTTCCCGACAGGTGTGACCATGAGAGACCTTCGGCGTCGGGAACTCGGCCGGTCGGGGGCGGAGCATCAGTCGATATGGTGTGCGGCGCACTCCTTTACAAACCTTTTTTCCCCATGACCCATTTTTATCAATTAGCCGTCCTCTGGGGCCCACGCCGGCCGACCTTCGCGACCCACGCTGGCCGACCTTCGTGACCCAAACCACCCGAACATCACGACCCACGCCAACCGACCTTCGCAACCCACGCTGGCCGACCTTCGCGACCCATGCCAGCCGAACATCACGATGCTCCAATTCCGCTTTCCTTTAACGTGACAGGTGAGCCTGCCTGGTCCTCACAATCTCACTTGCTTTGTCATTTAATGTTACATTTCTGATAAGGACTTGTGCTGATCATTTAAGTTCTCACTGCATCCGTTGAAAAAAAAACACGGTTTGCCCTCAAACTTACCCTGCTTAGTCTTGAAATCCCTTTGAACCTTTGAGGGTTTTAATGATTAATTTGCCAGAATTTCCCTGCATATGATGAATCTGAACTTTGCATCCTGATTTGCTGTGGCACAATTAATAAACCCACACCTCAGGAAATCTATTTGAGACTGCTTTGTTCCTGTTTTCAGTTTCTTCTCCATGTGTTATTCACCAGAGGCCATGGAGCTCACACCAGCACTGCTGGCAGCTACAAAACTGTGGCCCAGAACACGTGACGTCAGTGTACCGGACGTGCGACCTGCTCTCTGGAAACGTCCGTCGATTTTTTTTAAAGAATCTGCTCCTGAGTCAGCGCACTGACGTCAGAAAAAGGTGTTCTGCCTCACTGGGCTCCGGGCCTGCGCATTACTGAGGGGGCACGCATGCGGCGGGCAGCCGGCATTCTGAACCCGGTCGCAGCCAGCACTTTTTAAACCCGGCCGCCTGTTGGGAACCTCTTCCTGCGATCGGGAACGCTGCGACCCGCCCGACACCCGCCCACGACCCATCCGCGGGTCGCGACCCTGACTTTGAAAATGACGGAACTAGTAGATGCAGTTACCTTGCTTATCGCATTCAGTGCCTCTTCCCTCAGCTCCAGATTGTTGAGTTGCTGCCTGATCTCTTCCTGGACAGTCAGGTTCCTCTCCAGCACAAACGATGCTTGCTGTGCCTTCACCATCTGCAACAGAAGTCTAAGCACAGATGGGTTTCACTGGTTAACCTTTCATGTTGCAAAGAAAACTGCAGCATGCAGTAAATACTGAAAGTGCACAGTCCAAACTCATTGACAGCACACAGAACGCATCTCAGAATGGCCAGAATTGGGTCTTGTGGGACTCGGTCATAAACTCTAATCCCGAGCCACTGTCTCCAACCGCAACTGTCTTGAGACTAAACCAGATTGTTCGCAACCCTGCTGTCTTTTTGAACGAAATGAGCTTCTGATCACGTATCGCTTCAATCAATTTCCACCTCTGTAAATGTGGGGTCATCCAGAATTCTGCTACTTGTCAGCATTTTCTCCTGAGCAAGCAATGCCTTGATCTTTAAATTTTCACTATTGTTTTCAAAACCTTCCCTGGTCTCAAGCCTCCTCGAACCCCACAACCCTCTAAGATAACTACAGTCATCTAAAAAATATATACAAACAGAAAAACCATGATCAAAGTGCAGAAGAATGATGGGTTATTATGTTGAAACATGTAAGATCTTGAGGGCTCTTGTTAGGGTAGATAATGGTACGATCCTTATCCAAATAACAAAATCCGCGCGTGCCCCCCCCCCCCCCCCCCCAGATCTTCCGACGCACCAAATATCGCCACCTCCTGACTCGGGATCACCCCCATACCCAGAACCTCGGAAATAACATCTGAGAGCCCCTGCCAGATCCCCCTCAATCGTGGACACGGCCAGAACATGTGGACATAATTCGCAATCCCCACAATTCAATCATGGCTGATATTTTTCTCATCCCCATTCTTCTGCCTTCTCCCCATAACCCCTGATCCCCTTATTAATCAAGAACCTATCTATCTCTGTCTTAAAGACACTCAGTGATTTGGCCTCCGCAGCCTTCTGCGGCAAAGAGTTCCACAGATTCACCACCCTCTGGCTGAAGAAATTCCTCCTCAACTCTGTTTTAAAGGATCGTCCCTTTAGTCTGAGATGGTGTCCTCTGGTTCTAGTTTCTCCTACAAGTGGAAACATCCTCTCCATGTCCACTCTATCCAGGCCTTGCAATAACCTGTAAGTTTCAATAAGATCTCTCATCCTTCTAAACTCCAACAAATAGACCCAGAATACTCAACCGTTCCTCATATGACAAGTTCTTCAGTCCTGAGATAATTCTTGTGAACCTCCTCTGGGCCCCTCCAAGGCCTCCTACCTTAGATACGGGGCCCAAAACTGCTCACAATACTCCAAATGGGGTCTGATCAGAGCCTTATATAGCCTTAGCAATATATCCCTGCTTTTGTATTCTAGCCCTCTCGACATGAATGCTAACATTGAATTTGCCTTTCTAACTGCCAACTGAACCTGCACCTTAACCATGAGAGAATCCTGAACTAGGACTCCCAAGTCCCTTTGTGCTTCTGATTTCCGAAGACTTTCCTCATTTAGAAAATAGTCTATGCCTCTATTCTTCCTACCAAAGTGCACAACCTCACACTTTTCTACATTGTATTCCATCTGCCACTTCTTTTCCCACTCTCCTAGCCTGTCCAAGTCCTTCAGCAGCCTCCCCGATTCTTCAACACATCCTGTCCCTCTACATACCTTTGTATCATCCGCAAACTTAGCAATAGTGCCCTCAGTTCCTTCTTCCAAACCACTGATGTATATCGTGAATAGCTGTGGTCCCATCACTGACCCCTGTGGAACACCACTAGTCACCGGCTGCCATCCTGAAAAGGACCCCTTTATCCCCACTCTCTGCCTTCTGCCAGTCAGCCGATCCTCTATCCATGCCTGTACCTTGCCCCTAACACTCATTTAGCAGCCTCCTGTATGGCTCCTTGTCAAAAGCCGTCTGGGAATCCAAATAGTACACTGGTTCTCCTTTGCTTAACTTTCTCGTTACTTCCTCAAAGAATTCTAACATATTTGTCAGGTATGACCTCCCCTTGATGAATCTGTACTGACTCAGTACTATTTTACCAAGCATTTCTAAGTACTCCGCAATAGACTCTAAAATCTTACCAACAAATGAAGTTAGGCTAACCGGCCTATAATTTCCTGTCTTCTTTAACAGGGGTGTTACATACAGGGGCTGGTTTAGCGCACTGGGCTAAATCACTGGCTTTTAAAGCAGACCAAGGCAGGCCAGCAGCACGGTTCAATTCCCCTACCGGCCTCCCCGAACAGGCGCCAGAATGTGACGACTAGGGGCTTTTCACAGTAACTTCATTGAAGCCTACTCGTGACAATAAGCGATTTTCATTTTTTTCATTTGCCATTTTCCAATCCTCGGGAAATCTGCCTCCAGTGATTCCTGAAAGATCACCACCAATGCATCAACAATCTGCTCAGAGATCTCCGTCAAGAGCCCTGGGGTGTAGTCCATCCGGTCCAGGTGATTTATCCACCTCCAGACCTTTCCGTTTCCCCAGAACCTTCTCCTTAGTGCTGGCCACAACACTCATCTCTGCCCTTGACTCTCTTGAAGTTCTGGTATACACTGGTGTCTTCCACTGTGAACACTGATGCAAAGTACCTAATCAGTTCCTCTGCCATTTCTTTGTTCCCCATTACTACTTCCCCATTTTACAATGGTCTGATGTCTATTCTTGCCTCTCTCTTACTGTTTATATATTGAAAAAAAACTTGCTATCTTTTTTTATATTACTAGCCAGCTTACATTCATATTTCATCTTCTTCTCCTTATTGTTTTTAAAGGCCTCCCAATTCTGTGGCTTCCCACGAATCCTCGCCACAGGTGAAACCAGTCCATCAGAACAGCTCCCTCCTTCCCAAGTACTGGTGTCAATGTCCCATGAATTCAACCCATTTCTCCCACACCAACTTTTGAGCCACGCATATACCTCTTTAATCTTATTGACCCTGTGCCAATTAGCCTGTGGCGCAGGTAGTAATCCAGAGATTATTACCTTTTTCGTTCCGCTTAATTTAGCTCCTAGCTGCTCATATTCCTTCAGCAGATCCTTTTTTCTTGTAATACCTACGTCATTGGTGCCAACATGGACCACGACAACTGGATCTTTACCCTCCCACTCCAGGTTCCTCTGCAGCCCAGGTGAGAGATCCCAAACCTGAGCACCAGGCAGGCAACACAACCTTCGGGATTCTCGATCCTGGTCACAGAGAACAGTGTCTATGCCCCAAACTATAGTATCCCAATTACAATTCTTTTCCCTCCCCCCACTTGAATGGCTCCCTGTATCACGGAGCTGTGGCCAGTTTGCTCATCCTCCCCGTAGACCCCGTTCCCGTCCACACAGGAAGCAAGAATCTCGAAGCTGTTGGACAAGGTTAGGGGCTGAGGCTCCTGTAACCCTACCTCCTGGATCATTCGACCTCCAGTTTTGAAACAGAAACTTCACAATAAATCATCTTTAAGGTAACCTGATTTAGTCTAAAGTGTCTTTACATAGAGTCAAAACATTGAAGATTTTTACCCCTAACTTGTGTGCTTACACTATTCAAAACACACACTATTACAAACCACAGGTCATAATAGTATATCTCTAGTTATTGATGATAACTGCGCCATCTGGATTGTAGGGAACAAAGCTTCTGCAAGAAATGGACCCGAAGAGTATTTTACTCACCACCTCTTCAACTGTCCTCAATGCAAGCAACCATGAGCGTTTGTGTATCATAGAATCCAGAATTTACAGTGAAGAAGAACACCATTTGGCCCATTGAGTCTGCACCGGCCCTTGGAAAGAGCACGCCTCCACACTATCCCCGTAATCCAGTAACTCCACCTAACCTTTTGACAATTCATCATGGTCAATCCACCTAACCTGCACATCTTTGAACTGTGGGAGGAAACCGGAGCACCCGGAGGAAACCCACGCAGACACAGGGGAGAAAGTTCAAAGTCCACAAGACAGTACCCAAGGCTGTATTGAACCCGGATCCCTGGAGCTTTGAGGCAGCAGTGCTAACCACTGTGTAGGGGTGTGTGTGTGCGTGTAGGGGTGCAAGCGTGTGTGTTAGTGCGTAGGGGCGCATGTGTGTAGGGGTACGTGTGCTTGTGTTGCGGCACATATCTGTCGCGGTGCATGTAGAAAGGAGTGCGTGTGCTTGTGTAGCGGTGCCTGTGTGCAGGGGTGCATGGGTGTGGCTGTAGGGGTGAGTGGCTGTGTGTGCATAGGGGTGTGACTGTGTGTGTGTATGGGGGAGTGGGTGTGAGTGTGTATGGGGGAGTGGGTGTGAGTGTGTATGGGGGAGTGGGTGTGAGTGTGTATGGGGTGTGGGTGTGTATGGGGTGTGGGTGTGTATGGGGTGTGGGTGTGTATGGGGTGTGGGTGTGTATGGGGTGTGGGTGTGTGTGGGTGTGTATGTGTGTGTGTGTGTAGGGGGTGTGGTTGTGTGTGTGTACGGGGGGGTGGTGTACGGGGGTGTGTGTGTACGTACGGGGGTGTGTGTAGGGGCTGCGGTTGTGTGTGTGTACGGGGGGTGTGTGTGTGTACGGGGTTGCGGTGGGGTGTGTGTACGGGGGTGTGTGTGTACGGGGGTGTGTGTACGGGGGTGTGTGTGTACGGGGGTGTGTGTGTACGGGGGTGTGTGTGTACGGGGGTGTGTGTGTACGGGGGTGTGTGTGTACGGGGGTGTGTGTGTACGGGGGTGTGTGTGTACGGGGGTGTGTGTGTACGGGGGTGTGTGTGTACGGGGGTGTGTGTGTACGGGGGTGTGTGTGTACGGGGGTGTGTGTGTACGGGGGTGTGTGTGTACGGGGGTGTGTGTGTACGGGGGTGTGTGTGTACGGGGGTGTGTGTGTACGGGGGTGTGTGTGTACGGGGGTGTGAGTGTACGGGGGTGTGAGTGTACGGGGGGTGTGTGTACGGGGGGTGTGTGTACGGGGGGTGTGTGTACGGGGGGTGTGTGTACGGGGGTGTGTGTGTACGGGGGTGTGTGTGTACGGGGGTGTGTGTGTACGGGGGTGTGTGTGTACGGGGGTGTGTGTGTACGGGGGTGTGTGTGTACGGGGGTGTGTGTGTACGGGGGTGTGTGTGTACGGGGGTGTGTGTGTACGGGGGTGTGTGTGTACGGGGGGTGTGTGTACGGGGGGGTGTGTGTACGGGGGGGTGTGTGTACGGGGGGGTGTGTGTACGGGGGGGTGTGTGTACGGGGGGGTGTGTGTACGGGGGGGGGGTGTGTACGGGGGGGTGTGTGTACGGGGGGGTGTGTGTACGGGGGGGTGTGTGTACGGGGGGGGTGTGTGTACGGGGGGGGGTGTGTACGGGGGGGTGTGTGTACGGGGGGGTGTGTGTACGGGGGGGTGTGTGTACGGGGGGGGGTGTGTGTACGGGGGGGGGGTGTGTACGGGGGGGGGGTGTGTACGGGGGGGGTGTGTGTACGGGGGGGTGTGTGTACGGGGGTGTGTGTGTACGGGGGGGTGTGTGTACGGGGGGGTGTGTGTACGGGGGGGTGTGTGTACGGGGGGGTGTGTGTACGGGGGGGGTGTGTGTACGGGGGGTGTGTGTGTACGGGGGGGTGTGTGTACGGGGGGGTGTGTGTACGGGGGTGTGTGTGTACGGGGGGGTGTGTGTACGGGGGGGTGTGTGTACGGGGGGGTGTGTGTACGGGGGGGTGTGTGTACGGGGGGTGTGTGTGTACGGGGGTGTGTGTGTACGGGGGTGTGTGTGTACGGGGGTGTGTGTGTACGGGGGGGTGTGTGTACGGGGGGGGTGTGTGTACGGGGGTGTGTGTGTACGGGGGTGTGTGTGTACGGGGGTGTGTGTGTACGGGGGTGGGTGTGTACGGGGGTGGGGGTGTACGGGGGTGTGTGTGTACGGGGGTGTGTGTGTACGGGGGTGTGTGTGTACGGGGGTGTGTGTGTACGGGGGTGTGTGTGTACGGGGGTGTGTGTGTACGGGGGTGTGTGTGTACGGGGGTGTGTGTGTACGGGGGTGTGTGTGTACGGGGGTGTGTGTGTACGGGGGTGTGTGTGTACGGGGGTGTGTGTGTACGGGGGTGTGTGTGTACGGGGGTGTGTGTGTGCGGGGGTGTGTGTGTGCGGGGGTGTGTGTGTACGGGGGTGTGTGTGTACGGGGGTGTGTGTGTGTACGGGGGTGTGTGTGTACGGGGGTGTGTGTGTACGGGGGTGTGTGTGTACGGGGGTGTGTGTGTACGGGGGTGTGTGTGTACGGGGGTGTGTGTGTACGGGGGTGTGTGTGTACGGGGGTGTGTGTGTACGGGGGTGTGTGTGTACGGGGGTGTGTGTGTACGGGGGTGTGTGTGTACGGGGGTGTGTGTGTACGGGGGGGTGTGTGTACGGGTGTGTGTGTGTACGGGGGTGTGTGTGTACGGGGGTGTGTGTGTACGGGGGTGTGTGTGTACGGGGGTGTGTGTGTACGGGGGTGTGTGTGTACGGGGGTGTGTGTACGGGGGTGTGTGTGTACGGGGGTGTGTGTGTACGGGGGTGTGTGTGTACGGGGGTGTGTGTACGGGGGTGTGTGTACGGGGAGTGGGTGTGAGTGTGTATGGGTGTGTGTGTGTGGGCGTGTACGGGGGTGCGGTTGTGTGTGTACGGGGGTGTGTATACGGGGGTGCGGTGGGGTGTGTGTACGGGGGTGCGGTTGAGTGTGTGTGTACAGGGGGGGGTGTACGGGGTGTGTGTGTGTACGGGTGTGTGTGTATGGGGGTGCGGTTGTGTGTGTGTGTACGGGGGGTGTGTATACGGGGGGTGTGTATGGGTGTGTGTATGGGGGGGGTGTACGGGTGTGTGTATGGGGGGGGTGTACGGGTGTGTGTGTGTACGGGTGTGTGTGTGTACGGGGGTGTGTGTGTACGGGGGTGTGTGTGTACGGGGGTGTGTGTGTACGGGGGTGTGTGTGTACGGGGGTGTGTGTGTACGGGGGTGTGTGTGTACGGGGGTGTGTGTGTACGGGGGTGTGTGTGTACGGGGGTGTGTGTGTACGGGGGTGTGTGTGTACGGGGGTGTGTGTGTACGGGGGTGTGTGTGTACGGGGGTGTGTGTGTACGGGGGTGTGTGTGTACGGGGGTGTGTGTGTACGGGGGTGTGTGTGTGTACGGGGGTGTGTGTGTGTACGGGGGTGTGTGTGTGTACGGGGGTGTGTGTGTGTACGGGGGTGTGTGTGTACGGGGGTGTGTGTGTACGGGGGTGTGTGTGTACGGGGGTGTGTGTGTACGGGGGTGTGTGTGTACGGGGGTGTGTGTGTACGGGGGTGTGTGTGCACGGGGGTGTGTGTGCACGGGGGTGTGTGTGCACGGGGGTGTGTGTGTACGGGGGTGTGTGTGCACGGGGGTGTGTGTGTACGGGGGTGTGTGTGTACGGGGGTGTGTGTGTACGGGGGTGTGTGTGTACGGGGGTGTGTGTGTACGGGGGTGTGTGTACGGGGGTGTGTGTACGGGGGTGTGTGTACGGGGAGTGGGTGTGAGTGTGTATGGGTGTGTGTGTGTGGGCGTGTACGGGGGTGCGGTTGTGTGTGTACGGGGGTGTGTATACGGGGGTGCGGTGGGGGTGTGTGTATGGGGGTGCGGTTGAGTGTGTGTGTACAGGGGGGGGTGTACGGGGTGTGTGTGTGTACGGGTGCGTGTGTATGGGGGTGCGGTTGTGTGTGTGTGTACGGGGGGGGTGTATACGGGGGGTGTGTATGGGGGGGGGGTGTATGGGGGGGGTGTATGGGGGGGTGTACGGGGGTGTGTGTGCGGGGGGGGGTTGCGGGGAGGGGTGTGTACGGGGGGGGTGTATGGGATGTGACTTTGGGGGGTGACTTTGTGTGTGTATGGGGTGTGTGTATGAGGGTTTGGTTGTGTATGTGAATGGGGTGTGTGGGCGTAGGGTCTGTGGGTGTAGGTGTATGTGTGTAGGGGTATGAGTGTAGAGGCGTAAATGACAAAAAGTGCAAGGGAGAAAATGAAAGAGTAAGAGGGGAAAGGGGGATAAACAAAGAAGACCATAGTATGCATAGACTAAGAGATAAGAATAATGATGTGTTGATTACATACACTACTAATTTGAAAGTGACTTTGCAGATTCAGGGGCTGAAGAGATACAGCATGAATTGCAAACCTCCAGAACCTGCTGGTTGATTCAGAACATAGAACATAGAGTACAGAAGGAGGTAATTCGGCCCATCGAGTCTGCACCGACCCACTTAAGCCCTCACTTCCACCCTACCCCCGTAACCCAATAACCCCTCCTCACCTTTTTGGTCACCAAGGGCAATTTATCATGGCCAATCTACCTAACCTGCACGTCTTTGGACTGTGGGAGGATGTTAAGTAATGGGTTAAGAGACATTGCAATTCGTTGTCTCATTTATGTTAAGTATCCATTAATTGACAGATATGTAAAGGGGCTTCAGGTGGCCTCTGTCAGGTGATGTGTAGTTAGAGTTTTGTGCGAAGTCTGTTGGAATAAAATAAATGTGTGTTGGTGAAAAAGGAACAGAACTTTAGACTCTTCATATCACAGCAACTAAAACATCTAACAGAGAAAACCGGAGCACCCGGAGGAAACCCACGCAGTCACGGGGAGAACGTGCAGACTCCACGCAGACAGTGACCCAGCGGGGAATCGAACCTGGGACCCTGGCGTTGTGAAGCCACAGTGCTATCCACTTGGCCTACCGTGTAGCCATTCTACTTATTGATTCATACAAACCTCCTTCTCATCTCTTACTTTCAAAGACTTGCTGGATTTGTACATTAATTGCCTATCAAATCTGTCACAGAAAGCAAAGGCTGGACCTTTATAGTATTAGTACCTTTTCTAGTAACATGATCATTGTTAATGGAAAGCAATCAAATTGACCCAGAAAGGGAACAATTTAAACTGTTATCAAAAAGTAAATTTTCTTTTGCTCTGTTTTTTTTCTGTGTCTGACCTGACTTACTTCACCAGCGTTCCCTTGCCATTGTTCCTCTGTTCACTTTTGCAGCTGCCCTCACATTCCCAATAAGATACAGGGCAAATTACATCATGGTCACGGGCTCAATAAGGGTCTAGCAGCGTACACTGCAACATGGTGACACGTTAGCAGTGATTAGCACTGTGTCTGCGTCTGCGTGGGTTTCCTCCGGGTGCTCCGGTTTCCTCCCACAAGTCCCGAAAGCAATTCTTGTCAGGTGAATTGGACATTCTGAATTCTCCCTCAGTGTACCCGAACAGGCGCCAAAGTGTGGCGACTAGGGGATTTTCACAGTAACTTAATTGCAGTGTTAATGTAAGCCTACTTGTGACACTAATAAAGATTACTATTATATCTGACCTGGTGAACACAGGCACCATAACCTACTCACGTGTTGCATGCATACCTTGCTCTTACAAAGGAGGAACATGCAAACAGCCACAGATCCCTCAGCTGCTGCCCACTTTTGGAATCAACTTCGCTGCTATTGCCAACAGCTGAATAGAAAGAGACAACGTTGCCTGTTCCAGACAGTTCTTTAAAGTTGCTTGGAACTGTTGGATAAGAATTCTCGTCCTCGGATGCATTCCTGGGGAAAATTGTCCGTCTTTTAGAAGGATGTTGGCTCTGTTTTTGAGGCCTTGCACAGTCAGCATTGGTTATAGATGTTTCTGTCTCGACAGTTGTCTCTTCTGGCATTCTGAAACAGTGCCCATCCTTGCAGGCTGGGACCATTGTCGTGGATAATATGGCCTGAGCTAGACCGAGGTAAGACCCAGCTAGCTTCTTCCAGTACCATGGGTTGAGAGGGTGCAAGGAAACTAATTGTTGCAAACAGCAGAGTTCTCGGGACAGATTTCCGGCATTCCGATAGATCAGAATATCGAGGTTAAGAACCGTGGTGAGATGGTCTGTGTTGGTTACCTCTGCTCTCTGGTGATAGAATGAAAATAACAGAATCGAAAATAAGGAAAAGTCCAAGCTCTTGATATAAGCAGAAATAAATAAGGAGCTGAGTGCATGCGACTTAACTTTGTCACGTAATTAATATTAGTCTTGTCTGCAACACATTATCATCATAGAATTTACAGTGCAGGAGGCCATTTGGCCCATCAAGTCTGCACGGCCCTGACAAAGAGCACCCTACTCAAGCCCACGCCCCCCTCCCTATCCTCATAACCCAGTAACCCCCAATTAACCTGTTTTGGACACCAAGGGCAATTTATCATGGCCAATCCACCTAACCCGCACATCTTTGGACTGTGGGAGGAAACCGGAGCACCCGGACGAAACCCGCGCAGACACGGGGAGAAGGTGCAGACTCCGCACAGACAGTGATCCAGCCGGGAATCGAACCCGAGACCCTGGAGCTGCAAAGCAACTGTGCTAACCACTATGTAACTGTGCTAACCACTATGCTACCGTATCATAGAAGCATACAGTACAGGAGATGGCCATTCAGCCTATCGGGCCTCTGGCGGCTCTTTGAAAGAGATATCCAAATAGTTGCGCTCCCTCTGCTCTTTCTTGTAACCAGGGAAATTCCTCATTTTCAAGGAATTATCACATATTTCCTTAACTGCATTTCCTGAACATTATTCCAAAGTTTTCATTTTATTTAAATTTACACTTTTGCTTTCTTTTGGTGTCTTTATTTGAGCAGTATTTTCTGGTGGAAATGCCATTTACAAACATTCTCACACCTGACTCAGAAAGCTGTGGGTTACGGCCTCATTTCAGGACCTGGAATGCAGAAAAGCGGACGCCCCAACGTAGTACTGAGGGTATTGTTGTAATGCAGGAAACGTGGCAGGCGATCTGTGCGCAGCGAGCTCCCTCAAACAAACAACAATGTGACCATGACCAGATAATCTGTTCCTGGTGAATAAATATTCGAGGGATAAATATTGACCAAAAACACTGCTCTCTTTTGAAATAGCTGCCATGGGGATATTTGATGCCCAGCTGAGAGGGAGAAGGGTCTTCAGTTTCATGGATCATTTGAAAGGCGGCACCTGCGATAATGCTGCACTCCCTCAGTGCTGCACTGGGACTGTCGGCCTGGATTGCGAGTGGGACTTGAACCCCTGACCGAGTGGCTCAGAGGCGAGAGTGCCCCCCACTGCGCTGCAGCTGGACACTTCTGTACTCTGTGATATGACAACAGTATTTTTTTGATAACCGTGTATCTTCATAACGTCACGCAATTTAATTTTATGCTGCCACTGTTCAGACTAACCAGCTTTTGTGCTATGTCCAAGGCATCTTCAGGTCTGCCAAGGGAGCACAGGCAGCGAGCTTGGGCCTCCTGTAGATCTCTTCTGAGAGCTATATTTGACTCTGGAACGAGGGCCAGGCTGCTGGAATATTCGCACATAGCTTTCTGGGAAAGAAAAGGTGTAGCAGGGCATGCATTATACAGTATCTGTGTGATCAAGTGGCTGTTTGCAACAATATATTTTTAGGCTGTTACTAAACCCGACACAGCCCAAGGGCGCCTTAAAATAAAAATTACATCTGCAAACAAAGTATGCATTCTCCCCCAGAATTGAAGTCTGTGTAGACGATGCAACGCAAGATTTTCTGGCAATGGTATCGAGAAGACCGTGTACTTTTTACATCTCTTAAGACCATTGTTTTAAATAAACAAGGCCCCAGAGGCTTTTGAGAAACATTAAAGTATTACAGGATCTTCCCTTGGTCAGAGCAAACCCTCCAGGTTTCTAGATACCTGATAATCCTGAGACTTGAATGCCAAATCGCCCCGAAACTTCAGTGCAGTCAGCTTCTCCACATCGTCAACCGTGCAGATCTCACCCCAAAACCACTGAAAGTCATCAGAGGCAATAAAGATTGAATTCAAAGTAGGATTCATTTTTTAAAAAAAGAATCTACAGCACAGTTACGGATTCAAGTGAGATTCATGATATGGAAATCGCTGACAACTTTTCACATCAGCCAGAAGACACCTAAAAATGTTGTCAAATTGATGAGTAAATGTTTTTTATTGAGAGGACAGTCAACATCAACAGTGATACGGAGAGCTGTTAAGAATCTCTGATGAGGCCTCGGCTGGGGTATTATGTCCAATTCTGGGCACCGCACTTTAGGAAGGAGGTCAAGGTGTTGGGAGAGGGTGCCGAGGAGATTTCTTAGCATGGTTACCAGAGGCAAGGAACATCTATTACATGGAAAGAATGGGGAAGCTGGAATTTTTCTCCTTAGAGTAGAGAAAGGTTAGCGGAAGATACAATAGAAGTGTTCCAAATTATCAAAAGTTTTAATAAGGGAAACCTACATCTACTGGCAGGAAGGTCATAAACGGATTTAAGGTAACTGGCAAATTAACCTTCCTTCCGGTGAAAGTGAGGTGGGAGCAGGTTCAACAGTGACTTTGGAAAGGGAATCGGATTAACACGTGAAAAGGACAAGTTTCCCAGACTATGGGGAAAGAGCTGGGGACGATTTGGATTGCTCCTTCAAAGAGCTGACACAGAGATGATGGGCTGAATGGCCTACTCCTGTGTTGCTTGAACATATGAACCGCTGGAATGGGAGCCGAGGTCAGGACACTGGGCGCATTTAGCTAAAACTACCGTGGAAGCTATGGTAGGTTTGGTATTCTGAAGGCATGAGATCTAATGGACCTTCATCATTCAAACCCACTCTCCACTAAAAAAACGCACCAGTTATTGAAGGATAATCTATGGACTGCACAGTGGTTAGCACTGCTGCCTCACGGCGCCGAGGTCCCAGGTTCGATCCCAGCTCTGGGTCACTGTCCGTGTGGAGTTTGCACATTCTTCCCCGTGT
Organism: Scyliorhinus torazame; assembly: GCF_047496885.1. Taxonomy (NCBI): domain Eukaryota; kingdom Metazoa; phylum Chordata; class Chondrichthyes; order Carcharhiniformes; family Scyliorhinidae; genus Scyliorhinus; species Scyliorhinus torazame. The sequence goes on from NC_092717.1 coordinate 9,844,284, forward strand.
CTGCGTGGCTCTCACCCCCACAACCCGAAGATGTGCAGGGTAGGAGGATTGGCCACGCTAAATTGCCCCTTCATTGGAAAAAATGAATGGAGTACTCTAAATTTATAAATGAGGAAAGTGGTATTCCAGAGGGATCAATGTTGGCACCACTTTAATTCATAATTTATATTAAATGATTCTGACTTTGGAATCACGAACAAAATTTCTACATTTGCAGGTGGAGGGGAGGGCGAGGATGGTCAATACAGACGATGACAAATTGCAAACGCACACGAATAAACTTGAAAAATGGGCAAATAATTGGCAAACAAATTTCAACATAGATAAATGGCAAGAAAAATAATGAGGTTACATATTACTTGGGACCATAGGAATCTAAATGGGAACTAAGAGTACAAATACATAAATCAAAAACCGTGTCCCACTGGTTAACAAGGCGATTTAAAACTAAGAGTAGAGTGTTTCCTCTTATAGGGAAACTAGAGACCGTCAGCATAAGTATGTCACCAAGAAATTCAACTGGGAATTCAGAGGTAACTTGCTTCGCCAGAGAGTGGTGAGAATGTGGGACTGGCTATCCGAAGGAGCGGTTGGAGCCAAAGAGTGTAAATGAATTTATGGGGAAGCTACACAATAATGACAATGATGTTATTTTAATCAAGAAACACATTTGTGGGCGGCACAGTGGTTAACACTGTTGCTTCACAGCTCCAGGATCCCAGGTTCGATTCCCGGCTTGGGTCGCCATCTGTGCGGAGTCTGCACGTTCTCCCCGTGTCTGCGCGGGTTTCCTCCGGGTGCTCCGGTTTCCACCTACAAGACGTGCTGTTAGGGGAATTGGACATTCTGAATTCCCCCTCCGTGTACCCGAACAGGCGCCGGAGTGTGGCGACTGGGGGATTTTCACAGTAACTCCATTGCAGTAATGTAAGCCTACTTGTGACACTATGAAGATTATTATTATTAAAAAATATTAGGTAGAGGGATTGGCCACGCTGAAATGCCACTTAATTGGGAAAATAGAATAATTTTTTAAAAAGATCTGGTCCATGATTGCCCTGCCCCCCCCAAATTCTTCCTCCACCCCAAAATCCCTCACTCCCCCCCACCTGCCCCCCCATCCCCTTCCTGCCCCCCCATCCCCCTTCCTGCCCCCCCATCCCCCTCCCTGCCCCCCATCCCCCTCCCTGCCCCCCCAGCCCCCCATCCTGCCCCCCCATCCCCCTTCCTGCCCCCCCATCCCCCTTCCTGCCCCCCCATCCCCCATCCTGCCCCCCCATCCCCCATCCTGCCCCCCCATCCCCCTTCCTGCCCCCCCATCCCCCATCCTGCCCCCCCATCCCCCTTCCTGCCCCCCCCATCCCCCTTCCTGCACCCCGCCCCCCCCATCCCCCTTCCTGCCCTCCGCCCCCCCCCATCCCGCCCCCGCCCCCCCCCATCCTGCCCCCCCGCCCCCCCATCCCTGCCCCCCGCCGCCCCCCCATCCCCCTTCCTGCCCCCCGCCGCCCCCCCATCCCCCTTCCTGCCCCCCGCCGCCCCCCCATCCCCCTTCCTGCCCCCCGCCGCCCCCCCATCCCCCTTCCTGCCCCCCGCCGCCCCCCATCCCCCTTCCTGCCCCCCGCCGCCCCCCCATCCCCCCTTCCTGCCCCCCGCCGCCCCCCCATCCCCCTTCCTGCCCCCCGCCGCCCCCCCATCCCCCTTCCTGCCCCCCGCCGCCCCCCCATCCCCCTTCCTGCCCCCCGCCGCCCCCCCATCCCCCTTCCTGCCCCCCGCCGCCCCCCCATCCCCCTTCCTGCCCCCCGCCGCCCCCCCATCCCCCCTTCCTGCCCCCCGCCGCCCCCCCATCCCCCTTCCTGCCCCCCGCCGCCCCCCCATCCCCCTTCCTGCCCCCCGCCGCCCCCCCATCCCCCTTCCTGCCCCCCCGCCGCCCCCCCATCCCCCTTCCTGCCCCCCGCCGCCCCCCCATCCCCCTTCCTGCCCCCCGCCGCCCCCCCATCCCCCTTCCTGCCCCCCGCCGCCCCCCCCCATCCCCCCTTCCTGCCCCCCGCCGCCCCCCCATCCCCCTTCCTGCCCCCCGCCCGCCCCCCCCATCCCCCTTCCTGCCCCCCGCCGCCCCCCCATCCCCCTTCCTGCCCCCCTCGCCCCCCCCTTCCTGCCCCCCCCATCCCCCTTCCTGCCCCCCCATCCCCTTCCTGCCCCCCCCTCCCACCCCCATCCTGCCCCCCCTCCCGCCCCCCCCTCCCCCCCATCCCGCCCCCCCCCTCCCCCCCATCCCGCCCCCCCTCCCCCCTTCTCCTGCCCCCCCTTCCTCCCCCCTCCTGCCCCCCCTGCCCCCCCTTCCCCTTCCTGCCCCCCCTCCCCCCCCTTCCTGCCCCCCCTCCCCCACATCCTGCCCCCCCTCCCCCCCATCCCCCCCCCTTCCTGCCCCCCTCCCATCCCCCCATCCCCCCCCTTCCTGCCCCCCCTCCCATCCCCCCCTTCCTGCCCCCCCCCCCCTCCCCCATCCTGCCCCCCTCCCCCCCATCCTGCCCCCCCTCCCCCCCCATCCTGCCCCCCCTCCCCCCCATCCCTGCCCCCCCTCCCCCCCACCCTGCCCCCCCTCCCCCTATCCTGCCCCCCCTCCCCCCCATCCTGCCCCCCATCCTGCCCCCCCTCCCCCCTCCCCTCCCCCCCCATCCTGCCCCCCCTCCCCCCCATCCTGCCCCCCCCCATCCTGCCCCCCCCTATCCTGCCCCCCCTCCCCCCATCCTGCCCCCCATCCTGCCCCCCCTCCCCTCCCATCCTGCCCCCCCTCCCCTCCCCCCCCATCCTGCCCCCCCTCCCCTCCCCCGCCCCCCCCCTCCCCCCCCCATCCTGCCCCCCCCTCCCCCCCATCCTGCCCCCCCTCCCCCCCCCCATCCTGCCCCTCCCTCCTGCCCCCCCCCTCCCCGCCCCCCATCCCGCCCCCTCCCTCCCCCCCCCCCATCCCGCCCCCCCTCCCCCCCCATCCCGCCCCCCCCCTCCCCCCCCATCCCCATCCCCGCCCCCCCCATCCCCATCCCGCCCCCCCCTCCCCCCCATCCCGCCCACCCCCTCCCCCCGCCCATCCCGCCCCCCCCCTCCCCCCCCCATCCCGCCCCCCCCCTCCCCCCGCCATCCCGCCCCCCTCCCCCCCCATCCCGCCCCCCCTCCCCCCCCCATCCCGCCCCCCCTCCCGCCCCCCCCTCCCCCCCCATCCCGCCCCCCCCCTCCCGCCCCCCCTCCCGCCCCCCCCCCATCCCCCCCATCCTGCCCCCCCCCCATCCTGCCCCCCTCCCCCCCCATCCTGCCCCCCCTCCCCCCCCCATCCTGCCCCCCCTCCCCCCCCATCCTGCCACCCCTCCCCCCCCCATCCTGCCCCCCCATCCCCCCCCCTCCTGCTCCCCCCCCCATCCTGCCCCCCCCCCATCCTGCCCCCCCCTCCCCCCCCCATCCTGCCCCCCCCCATCCTGCCCCCCCCCATCCTGCCCCCCCTCCCCCATCCTGCCCCCCCCCTCCCCCCCCATCCTGCCACCCCCATCCTGCCCCCTCCCCCCCCCATCCTGCCCCCCCTCCCCCCCAGCCCCCCCCTCCCCCCCCATCCTGCCCCCCCCTCCCCCCCCATCCTGCCCCCCCCTCCCATCCTGCCCCCCTCCCCCCATCCCCCCCCATCCTGCCCCCCCCTCCCCCCCACCTGCCCCCCCTCCCCCCCATCCTGCCCCCCCCCTCCCTGCCCCCCCCTCCCCCCCCCATCCTGCCCCCCCTCCCCCCCCCATCCTGC